>NW_027094634.1:0-68684 GCF_029207755.1 Chamaea fasciata
CAGTCAGGGAGGTCCCGCAGGGGGCCGGGCCCGGAGAAACTCGGGGAGAGCCCAAAGCTGAGGGAAAAACCCCAAAATTTGGGAATTTTACCCCAAAATTCCAGCAGAAATCCCCTGGAATCCCAATGTTTGGGGAAGAAACCAAAAAAATTTGGGGAGAAAAAATCAAAATTTGGGGGAAAAAATGCCCAAAATTTGGGGGAAAAAATGCCCAAAATTTTGTTAAAAATCTAAAAACTGGAGAAAAAAAATCCCAAAATTTGGGGGAAAAAATTCCCAAAATTTGGTTAAAAATCTAAAAAACTGGGGAAAAAAATTCCCAAAATTTGGGGGAAAGATCCCAAAATTTGGGGGAAAAGATCCCGAAATTTGGAAGAAAAAAAATCCCAAAATTTGGGGGGAAAATCCCAAAATTTGGGGGAAAAAATCCCAAAATTTGGTTAAAAACCTAAAAAACTGGAGAAAAAAATTCCCAAAATTGGGGGGGAAAAAAATTGCAAAATTTTGGTGAAAAAATTCCAAAATTTTTGGGAAAAAATCCCTAAATTTGGGGGAAAAAATCCCAAAATTTGGAAGAAAAAATCCCAAAATTTGGGGGAAAAAAATCCCTAAATTTGGAAGAAAAAATCCCAAAATTTGGGGGAAAAAAATCCCTAAATTTGGAAGAAAAAATCCCAAAATTCGGGAATTTTAACCCAAAATTCCAGCCGGAATTCCCTCAGATCCATCCAGGATCCCAAAATTTGTTGGGGAAAAAAAAATCCCAAAAATTTGGATAAAAATCACAGAATTTGGGGGAAAAAATCCGAAATTTACCCCAAAGTTTTCCAAAATTCCCCAATTTTTCCCCGATTCCACCCCAAATCCTGGGAAATTTCCAAAAAACTCCACGGAACACCCCAAAAATTTGGGAAAAACTCAGAAATTTTGGGACAAACTTCAAATTTGCTGGAAAAAATCCCAAAATTTTGGGGAAAACCTCCAAATCCAGGGAAAACCGTCCCAAATCCCGGAAATTCCCCCAAAATTCGAGGGAAAAAAAACCCCCCAACAATTTCCCGCCAAATCCCCTCACGACGAAGCACGCCCCCTCCCTTAAAACCACGCCTCGATCCTGAGGCCACGCCCTCTTTTCCCCCCTCACCTCTCTCGCCATTCGCCAATCCGCTGCGGGGGGCGTGGCCAGGGCCGGGCAGCGCGCGCCTGCCGCTCCGCTGGGGGGGTGCCAAACGTCAATCACGCACAAGCCACGCCCCTTCTTTCAAAACCCCGCCCAAATCGAGATTAAACCACGCTCAACCCCCTCAGACCACGCCCGCTCATTTGCATCTCATTAAATCAGCGCCTCCCGCCCCCCGAGACCCTCCTGGAGCTTTCCCGGGACGAACCGAGCCGGAGGACTCTGCGCGCCGCCATCTTCGCCATGGCAGGAAGTGATGTCACCGCGCGCATGCGCACGTCACCGAAACATCCGCTCGCCGCCATGTTGTACGGAATGACCGCGAAGCGCGGCGCCATTTCGCACCGGAAGTGCCATGACCCAACTTCCCCTTCGTGCGCCGCCGTCTTGTACGGAACGAGATGGGAGCGGCGCCGGCGATTAAACGCCAGAAGAGAAATAAAATTAAAATTAAATTAAATTTCAATAAATTTTCAGATCGCCTCTTTTTGTTGTTGTTGTTTTGCTGTCGCCGCGGGTTTTTTTTTTTTGTTTGTGGGAGTTTGAGGTGGTTTTGAGGAAAATTTTTCCCCTCAGGTTTTGCCGATTTGGGGATTTTTTTTCTTTTTAAAGCGATTTTTTTCCCCACAAAATTTCGTTTTTCCCTCTAAAATCCCCATTTTCCCCCCTAAAATCTCCCTTTTTTCCCCAAAATCTCCATTTTCCCCCCAAATTTCCGTCTTATCCGGCAAAACCCCCCGCACCGCGCCGCCATCTTGTACGGCAACCGCGAGCAGCCAAACCACCCCAAACCCGACAATTTTTCCCGTTTCCCAACCAAAATCTCCATTATTCTCTCTAAAATTTCTTTTTTTTTTTTTTTAAATCCCATTTTTTCCCCCAAATCTCCGTTTTCTCAATTTTTGTACGGCAAAAAACCCCGCGCGCCGCCATCTTGTACGGCAAGATCCTCCGGGCGCCGCCATTTTGCCGTCCTCTCCTCACCCCTCACACCGCGCCGCCATTTTGTACGGCAACCCCCAGCGGTCAAACCGCCCCAAAACTCCCTAAATTTTGCCCTTTTCCCCCCAAATTTAGAGTCGGAGATTTCCATTTTTATCTCTAAAATCCACTTTTTCCCCCAAATCCCCTTTTTCCACCCAAATCTCCGTTTTCTCCATTTTGTACGGCACGATCCTCAAGACGCCGCCATTTTGTCGCCCTCAAGTCTCCCTCAAACAGCGCCGCCATTTTTACGGAAACCCCCAGCGGCCAAACCGCCCCAAAACCTCCCGATTTTATCCGTTTTTTCTCCAAATTTAGAATCAGAAAATCCAATTTTTATCTCTGAAATCCCCTTTTTCCCCGAAATCCCCTTTTTTCCTCCCAAATCTCCGTTTTCTCTATTCTGTACGGCGAAATCTCCGAGCCACCATTTTGTCGCCCTCACACCGCGCCGCCATTTTGTACGGCAAGCCCCGGAGGCCAAACCGCCCCAAAACCTCCCGATTTTATCCGTTTTTTGCCCCAAAAAACGAGTCGGATATTTCCGGTTTTTAATTCTTTTGAATTTTCCAGGATCCCGCCTCAGCCCAACGTGTCTTTCCAGGGTCTTTTCGGGGTGTCTGAGGGCGCGGCCGGAGCGGCCCCGGGGGAGCTCAGCCGGTTTTGAGCGAAGGTTTGCCGGAGAGGGCCTGATTAAACAAACAAAAAAAACCCGAAATAAATAAAAATGTAAAAATATCATTCTGGGGAGGGATTCCCCCTCCCCCCAAATTTTTTGGGGTTTTTTTTGGGGGGGGTTTTTTTGGTCACCTTTGGCCGCCAGCTGCAGGTGGTTCCGGAGGCGCCAGCGGCGCTGATCGGCCTCGTGCGTGGCCTTGGCAAATGAGGAGACAGGGGAAGGAGGCAGCTCTTAGGGACAGAATTATTCCTTTTATCCTCTCTATGCCTGTTTAAGTACTGCCTTCCCTTAGGGGCATAACTCAAGCAAACACCTGTTGGATGCCATTGTGTTTTCAGGGATGATTTAGGGATGGCTGCCCATTTCTAGTGATCCTGTTCAGAAGTGGTTTAAAATGTACAGTAGTGTAGGCAGAAAGTCAAGCTAGAGCTGCTGTGACAGTGCTTCCATCATCTGTCAGCATCCTGAGTGTTGTGAGCTAAACCTGAAATTTGATTTGAACTGCCTGATATCTGCCAAGGGGCAGGATATCATTGCTGGAGAGAAATCCTCTCATCTTCCGCGACTCCATCCCCAGTCAGATGGAAGAACAGGTTGGTATCCAGAGGTGAATGGCACTGGACCTTTACGGGGCACAGAAATCATCCATATCCCCATGCTTTTAAGGAAAAGGATTCTGAGCAGAGGGCCCTTTGGCTCTGCGGCAGAAACTGTTTGGAAAAAGTTGCTTTAATAATAAGATTCTGACTGAAGAGTTTTGCAGACGATGGTTTGCTTATGGAAATGGTCAAGCGGTCGTTCTGGTATTTGGACACCAGGTTACAAAAAGAGAAAAACTACTGTATCGGTGTACATGAAGTGAATGAAAAAGTAGATTAAAGGAAAAGTTCAGAAGCCAAAGCTGGAGAGAGGTTCAGAGTAACCCAAAATTGCCATCCAAGATCTTGGGGAGGAGGGTTGTAACCTTTCTGAGGTATTACTGTGCGTGTACTCCCTAACGAATACATTGGGTATGTTAGACCAAACCAGACAATTAATTTTTAACACAGAAGGACTTTGAGGACAACTCTGACACCCAGAGGAAAGAAAAGGCTTAATGGAAAGTTTCCATCTTCGAATCACTGCTAAAGTAGAAGTGCTGTTTTGTTAGTGGAAAATGTCAGTGAAATTTCAAATAATTGTGTATTCCTGAGAGGTGTCACTACAGTAAATCCCCTTTGTGGAATAGTTAAGTCACAATTGAAATTTGGTGCTGTGCAGTAGTCCATTGTTCTGGTACTTAAACTCTTTAGGGAACAGTCCCCATAAGGGGTAATGATTTGCTGGTGGCCAAGAAATGTATTTTCTGTATGATCCAGGTGGAGAAGTAAAGGAAGAAATGCTGTGAAATAGACACATTTTTTGTACACCTGAAAAGAGACTTGGATGTGATATGCAGGCAGATATCAGCTTTAAATTCGATGTAGTCAATGTTAATGGTATTAACATAGAGATCTTTATCAGCAGAGGTGTATTCAGGCTTCTTCTATTTTCCTGTCCATTTGCTTCAGTGTAGCAGTGTGAGATGAAAGCCCAAGGCTTTGCAGACTGGCTCCTCATTTGTGCCCCAGTTACTGACAGCTGGGACAGTGGAAATTCTCCTTGCAGTGGCCTTGTTTTAAACACCAAGATGAAAATATAATGCATGCTTAGAAGGTGCAAACAATGTCTAATCTCATTTCACTCAGTGAAATTTGCTCAGCTTCATCTTGGAGCACTGGAGATATTTTAGTATTTCAAAGTGTATCAAACTATTTGCCCAGTATTTGGAAAAGCTACTCAGATTTAGTGGAAATGTTTCTATTTCAGACCCAAACCACTTTGATATTTGTTAATTTTATTAGTGTATTGAAGTTCATTGACACTGGGAAAAGTGATCCTGTTTCTTCAATTGATAACACCACAGGAATTGCCTTTTTATTAATCTTTATTTGGATGCCTCCCTGTCCCTATGGAACAATGGGGTTGAAGATGCAGTGAGGGAGAACAGTGGAAGGAAAAGGCCAGACTAAATATTCCTTGAAATAAATAGGCCTCTTTCCCTTGACTTCAAAGGAAAAAAAAAAACCAACCTAATTAAATACAATTGAGGGGAAGAGGAAAAAAAAATGAGAACCTTTGATTTGAACACACTTTGGAGCAGAGCATGGAGAGATAGGAGAATGATCTCTGTGAGATGAATAAGTTGCCTCTCCTGCTGCATTTGTTTTGGGGTGGGTGAATCATTTCTTGAGGATTCTGTTTTTAAAAGTTGGATTTGACTTGGTTGATATTCCTTTCAGCATCTAGATTTTCTATTTTGGCTTGTATTTTTCATACAAGAACCATGTCGTTAGAGCAGATAGCTGGTCCTGCAGTACAGGCAGATCTCATAAGGGTAGGAGGATAAGGAAATACACCGGAAAGGACAATATTGAAGATTTTATCAAGTTTGACCTCCTGGCAGTTGAAGCAAGTTGTTCCTCAAGGTCTTGTGGCAGCTGTTTCAAGTGAAGAGAGCACGAGTCACAAACACTGTGAAGTTCTCTGACTGATTCTAAACAGGGTAAAGAATTAGCCCCTTCACCATCACGCCTGGATTTTTACCTGGGGAGAATGTCTATGGAAAAAGATTGTGGCTGTTGTGAAGGAATAATGTCCAAGGCAGCCGAAAATCTGCGTTGGCTGATGTGTTGTGTGTCCTCCCTCCTCCCAGTGTTTTCAGTCAGTGTGTCAGAGCCTTTCCTGGCATGTGAGACATTCCTTGAAGTGTTGAAATGGTTCCTTGGGACTCCCTCACTCTTGGCAAAAAAAGTAGGAGGAGTGTTGGGGGTTAGGTTTGTTCCTTCTTTCTCTAAAGAATTTTTTCCCGACACGTTACCAAGGAGACCAAGTGTTGGATACTTGAGAGTACTTAACCGAAACAAAGAGGTGGACAAAGGTGGAAGGGGGAGATAACGCAGGTAAAAGACAAAGCTTGAGGCAGCTGCGGGCTTTTCTTTCTCCGGCGTTCGGGGAGACGCGTGTCTGCCGCTCCTCGAGGAGCTCAGCCGCCGCAGAGCACGCCGAGCAGAGAACGGCTGTTGCTGGCTGGAGGAGTTTCACTGTGGCCAAAGGGATCCAGTCCTGGGAAATCTACTATCACCAGTTCAGCCTGAATCCTGAGTTTTCCCGGCCACCTGCGGGAGCTGGTCCAGGCCCTGCCTCGCCTTCGGCGCTGCTCCTCTTGCTGCAGCGTGACCCTGCACCCCTGCGCTGCCGGGACATCCTGCCCCTGCCTGCCGGGACACCCTGCCATCCCAGCGACCAGCCCGGGACTTTTCCACTGTTTCAGCTTGGTGCTCTGAGGATCCTGCAGGGACAGCGAAACCAAACTGCCCTGGGTTTTGTGAAACAAAGCCCTCAAGGTTCTTGGTACTGTTGTCGTTTGTCATTAATGCTGCAGTTGTTTGGTGGGGGGGAGTTTTTGTGTTTGTTTGCTTTGTATTACATACTAGTAAAGAACTGCTATTCCTATTTCCCAAATCTTTGCCAAAGAGCCCCTGATTGTAATTTTACCTGGCAGATACCTGTCTTCCCAAACCAAGACAAGGAGGAAGGACAAATCTCACTCCCTCCGCTTCCAAGGAGTGTATATTGTGTGTTGTATACTCCCTTGGGGTGTTTGCCACCTTTCCTGAGGGTGAACTTGTAGGATTTGTTGCAAATTTATTCACAAGAAATGTTGTGTGTACCTATTAGAGTTTTAGAGTGAGTTAGGGATTTGGCAAAGGTGAATTGTTTAAGTTGAAAATAATTTTTGGGTGTAACAGATCAACCCCTGCATACTACAGATAAAAATACTTGCAAGAACCTTTCCCTTTTTCATTTATCATTATGCACACTGCTTCACTGGAAAAGGCCTCACAGGATGTGTTTGGAGAGGAGCCTGCTTTTCCATTAAACAACAAGGAATATTTTACTTTTGAAAGAAAGAGACAAAAACATGCCATTTTTTTTTTTAATGGCATGTTCTTAGTTATCAGATTAACAACATTTTTGGAGGGGTATTCAAGCAAGTATTAAGCGTAAAACATACAAATAAACGTACTCTGACTTTCAGCAATCCTTTAAGAACTGGAGACTTCTCTTAAAGCAGGATCCCTTTCCTTCTGGGTGGATCACCTTTAGGTATTCCTCCAAACAAGCTGCAGCTGTCCCATGTGACACTGGCAGGGGCAGCTCTGGGCCGTGTTGCTTCCCCAGGAGTTTTTGGCGGCTGACTCTTGCTTAGGTAATTTAGTAATTGTGCTGCCACCTTCGGGATCCCCAAAAGGTCTGTCTCCCACATGCCTGCATGTTGCAAGACTCTATTTCATTTCCATATGTTCCTCTTTTCTGTGCACGATTGGTCTTTGGACGGATAAAGGAGGGGTTTTAGCACCTGTTAATGAATTAATTAAATGGTGGATGTACTGATGTAATCTCTACAAAATGATTCTGTTAGATACTTTGGAGACTTCTGTTTTGCTTGTGTGATCTTTACTATTTGAGGGAAACTTTGAAACTCCTGATGGGCCTTGAGTGATTTTTACTTCTTGGACAGACCGTGCTTCTCTTGTCTTTCTACTTGTTGTCCCCTTAATTTTAGCCCCTAGAGGGCTAAACTTTACAGTTTCATTAAATAAATCATAAATACTTCAGTTTATAAATAATATAGATGTTCATTGTATATTTTTATATAATTTAATTTTGTCCCCTACAGGGCTAAAATTTGGAGGGTGAGTGCTGCTCTTCAGGAAAACCTGGTGATGGAACAAATGAGGTGCAGCTGGCATCAGTCAAGGTTTCAGTTAGACAGAGTGGAAACTCTGCAGTTGGACCAAGTGCCTTCATCAGAGCAGCAAGTTCCAGAGCTCCTTCACTGTGGCACCTTCGGGCTTGGTGGTAGGAGAACCTGACACAGTGAGTGTAAAGCAATGACAGCTGGGCTTGCAGAGTCTGGCTGAGTAAAATCTGGTCTAAGTTCTGTTGTTTTACAGAAGAAAAATGTTGTAGCTGATCTGTCAAACACAGTAGACTCAAAGTGAGGGCCTGGCAGTGACTCTGTAAGAAGAAATGGTTTATAAAACAGGGTAAAAAAGTGGGAGCTGGCTGCTGAAGATTGATAGCAGAGATTTTTTTTGGCTTGGTTGTCGCACTAGTGATTCCACGTGGTATATTTTGATGCTTTTCAGTTTAGATTGCTGTACAAGTATGAAGTTAAGGCATTAAAAAAAGACCCTCAAATTTGTCTCTTCAACGGGCTCTAGTACAATTACGTGGTAGTAAATGCATCAACAAATATTGGTTTTAGTTATTTTTTGAAATAGCTCTTAAAAAGCATCCCATATCTTGAGAATTCATTGGAGCCTTCCTTAATTGTTTGGCATTTCAGTGTGTGTAGGCAGTAGAGCATGTGAGCAGCTGTAACCACGTTCGTGCGGTCAGTTTTGCAAATACATGAAAAAACTTGCTCATGGGAGAGTCACAGCCCACTTGTGTTTACAACCTGAGACTGGTACAGTGAGTAAAAACAAGCTGGGATACTTGTAGGAACAACAAAAACCCAGGAAACCTTGAGAAATCTTTGGAATCAAAATCATTGTGTGTTTATGGCCAATGCAGTGCTAAGAGAGCCAGGACATGTGGCATGTTAATGTTTGGGTTTGGTTTTTTAGTGTCCACTTAAAATTAGTAACATGGCTCAGATTTTTCAATACAGATCTCTTAGGTACTGGAGGTAGTTAAGTGTGTCATACTAAACACTCTGGGAGTTGAAAATGTTGCTTTGTGTGAGTATTTATATTTTCTGAAACTCAGCTGTGCATGCTTTTTGTTCGCCGTTGAAATGCTGTAACCACAGCTGAATTGAAATTGGTCGGTCCAAAGGAGCTGATACAATTTTATCTGTTTGCTCATCTAACTTAGAGCAAGAAATAGGCACAGACTATGGACTGAGGGATGTTCACCGGTATGTTTGAAAATTTGTGTTTGATAATTGAAGTTAAATATCATGAGAAAACCTCATAAACAGGGGTGAAATTCAACATGTAAAGTGCTTGTTTTCCTTTGTGGCCTCGTGTGAACTGTCTTGCAGATCAAACTTCTAACTCCTTCTATGTGAGTTAGCATTAGCAATAAGTGGCAAAGTCCATCCTGTTGTTAAGAATTTGGATGCTGTGTAGGGTAAATCCACCTTTTCCCCCTATTGTTTGGCCTCTCTTCTTACCATTTCTGTAATCATCAATGATTGAGTAAATCCCCAGGAGCATTTTGTGGTAGTGATGCAACCACACTTGCCATTTTGTGAGTGTGTGATAAATACGTATTAAATGGTACCAAATGAGCTCAGCAGAGATAACAGGTTGTGTGCTTTTCTCTAGAGGCAAGAACACCAGGTGTGGCCTGGTGTTGGGATCGTGGATCACAGGAATCAGTCGATGACCTCAGTTTTAAAACACCAGTCTGGCTGCATTTGGTCTGCTCTGCTGTCCTCTGGAATCTCTGCTGTATGTGCAACTACAAACCCTTGGTTTATAAATTTACTTAAAACATTACAAATCTCATACTGATGTAAGACTGCTCCTCCGAGGAAAGGTTTATTAAAGAAACAAATCTTACGTGAGAAGACTGCAGAGAAGAGATGCATTTTGCCATAGCTGTATGGCTGAACCTATGGGGGTGGACAGAAATTCTGAATCTTTTCTTCCGGCCCCTGTGTTGGAGGAAGGGTTAGGTTGGAATCCTGCAGTTTTCTAAAGTAGTGTCTTGGAAGAGAGAGGAATGAGTCCCAGGCTGAGCCTTCCTTTAGGAGAGGAGCTGCAGGTATCCCGTCATGCCGTGCGCCGCTTTGCGCCTCGGTGTATCCCGTCATGCGCCGCGCCGCTTTGCGCCTCGGTGTATCCCGTCATGCCCCGTTCCGCCGCTTTGCGCCTCGTTGTATCCCGTCGTACGCCGCGCCGCTTTGCGCCTCGGTGTATCCCGTCATGCCCCGTTCCGCCGCTTTGCGCCTCGGTGTATCCCGTCGTGCCCCGCGGCGCTCTGCGCCTCGGTGTATCCCGTCACGCCCCGCGGCGCCGCCTTGCGCCTCGGTGTATCCCGTCATGCCCTGCGGTGCCGCTCTGCGCCCCGGTGTATCCCGTCATGCCCCGCGGCGCCGCTTTGCTCCTCGGCGTACAAATGACATCACCCGCGCTTATTTCGCCGCTCATTTGCATAAGTTTACATAAGGCTGGCGCCTCGGTGAGGTGGGCGGGGTCTGAGTCACGCCCAGGCCCCTCCCAGTACAAACCAGTAACTCCCAGTCCCCGTGGTCAGTGACGTCATTCGCATTTATTTGTGCTCTCATTTACATAAGTTTGCATATCGGCGCGGTGGGCGGGGTCAGAGCCGCGTTGGCCCCTCCCACTTCCTCCCAGTAGAACCAAGTAACCCCCAGGCCCCGCCCAGTTTGCCCCGCCCTTGTTGTCGCTCCATAAAAGGGAAGGGGGCGTGGCTTGATGAGGGGCGTGGTCGGTTTACATGTGGGGGAGGGGCAAAGGGTAAACCACGCCCAGAAACCCCGAAACCAGTTTAAACCAGTATAAACCAGTAACCCCCAAACCCACTCCCAGTCCATCCCAGTATAAACCAGTGACCCCAAACCCACTCCCAGTCCATACCAGTATCAAACCAGGAACCCCCAAACCCACTCCCAGTCCATCCCAGTATCAAACCAGTGACCCCAAACCCACTCCCAGTCCATCCCAGTATAAACCAGTGACCCCAAACCCACTCCCAGTCCATCCCAGTATAAACCAGTGACCCCAAACCCACTCCCAGTCCATCCCAGTACAAACCAGTAACCCCCAAACCCACTCCCAGTCCATCCCAGTATAAACCAGTGACCCCAAACCCACTCCCAGTTCATCCCAGTACAAACCAGTAACCCCCAAACCCACTCTCAGTCCATCCCAGTATAAACCAGTAACCCCCAAAGCCACTCCCAGTCCATCCCAGTACAAACCAGTGACCCCCAAACCCACTCCCAGTCCATCCCAGTACAAACCAGTAACCCCCAAACCCACTCCCAGTCCATCCCAGTACAAACCAGTGACCCCAAACCCACTCCCAGTCCATCCCAGTACAAACCAGTGACCCCAAACCCACTCCCAGTCTATCCCAGTATAAACCAGTGACCCCAAACCCACTCCCAGTCCATCCCAGTACAAACCTGTGCCCTCCAGTCCCCATTCCAGTGCCCTCACCTGTCCGTACTGGTTTGAACTGGGATCTCTCGACGCTCGGTGACCTCCAGGGAGCGGCTCAGGGCCAGGGCCTGGCGCTGGGGGATACTGGGAGTTACTGGTTTATACTGGTTTGTACTGGTTTGTACTGGTTTGGGGGTTTTCCTTACTGGTTTGTACTGGGAGGGGCTTTAGGGGTCTCCGGGATGAACTGGGAAGGGATTTGGGGTGACTGGTTTGTACTGGTTTATACTGGTTTGGGGTTTTTCTTTCCTGGTTTGTACTGGTTTGTACTGGGAGGGGGTTTGGGGGGGTTTTGGGATTTTTGGGGAGAATTTGGGGATTTTGGGGCTCTGAAAATCCCAATTTTTAGTGGAAATTTTGGGGTTTTTTGATGGATTTTAGTTGGGAATTTTGCGGTGAATTTTTGGGATTTTGGGTGGAAATTTTGGGGGTTTTGGAACTTCAAAAATTCCAATTTTGGGGTGAATTTTGGGGATTTTTGAGGCTCTAAAAATCCCAATTTTCAGCGGGAATTTTGGGGTAAAATTGAGGGATTTTGGGGCTTCAAAAAACCCCATTTTTCAGTCGGAATTTTGGGGTCATTTTTTGGGATTTTGGGGCTCTGAAATCCTGATTTTTAGTGGGAATTTTTGGGTCATTTTTAGGGCATTTTCGGTGAATTTTGGGGGATTTCGGGGCTCTAAAAGTTCCAATTTTTAGTGGGAATTTTGGGGTGAATTTTGGGGGATTTGGGGGCTTTAAAAATCTCAGTTTTGGGAGGGAATTTTGGAGTAAATTTTTTGGGATTTTGGGTGGAAATTTTGGGGTGAATTTTTGGGGATTTTGGGGCTCTGAAAATCCCAATTTTTAGTGGAAATTTTGGGGTTTTTTGATGGATTTTAGTTGGGAATTTTGCGGTGAATTTTTGGGATTTTGGGTGGAAATTTTGGGGGTTTTGGAACTTCAAAAATTCCAATTTTGGGGTGAATTTTGGGGATTTTTGAGGCTCTAAAAATCCCAATTTTCAGCGGGAATTTTGGGGTAAAATTGAGGGATTTTGAGGCTTAAAAATTTTCAGTTTTCAGTGGAAATTTTCGGGTCATTTTTTGGGATTTTGAGTGGAAATTTTGGGGTGAATTTTTGAGATTTTTTTGGGATCGAAAAATTTTAATTAAAAAAATTAAATAAATAATTATTTAGTTAATTTAATTAAAATTAAAATAAAATTAAATTTCAATAAATTTTCAGCTCGCCGGTTTTTGTTGTTGTTGTTTTGCTGTCGCCGCGGTTGTTTTTTTTTTTTTTTGTGGGAGTTTGAGGCGGTTTTTGGGAAAATTTTTCCCCTCAGGTTTTGCCGATTTGGGGACTTTTTTTCTTTTTAAAGCGATTTTTTTCCCCAAAAAATGTCGTTTCACCCCTCTAAAATCCCCATTTTCCCCCCTAAAATCTCCCTTTCTTCCCCAAAATCTCCATTTTCCCCCCAAATTTCCGTCTTATCCGGCAAAACCCCCCGCGCGCCGCCATCTTGTACGGCAACCCCGAGCGGCCAAACCACCCCAAAGCCGACAAATTTTCCCGTTCCCCCCCCAAAATCTCTATTAGTCTCTCTAAAATTTCTTTTTTTTCCCTTAAATCCCATTTTTCCCCCCAAATCTCCATTTTCTTCGTTTTTGTACGGCAAAAAACCCCCGCGCGCCGCCCTCTTGTACGGCAAGATCCTCCGGGCGCCGCCATTTTGCCGCCCGCTCCTCACCCCTCACACCGCGCCGCCATTTTGTACGGCAACCCCCAGCGGTCAAACCACCCCAAAACTCCCTAAATTTTGCCGTTTTCCCCCCAAATTTAGAGTCGGAGATTTCCATTTTTATCTCTAAAATCCACTTTTTCCCCCAAATCCCCTTTTTCCACCCAAATCTCCGTTTTCTCCATTTTGTACGGCACGATCCTCAAAACACCGCCATTCTGTCGTCCTCACGTCTCCCTCAAACAGCGCCGCCATTTTGTACGGCAACCCCCAGCGGCCAAACCGCCCCAAAACCTCCCGATTTTATCCGTTTTTTCTCCAAATTTAGAATTGGAAAATCCAATTTTTATCTCTGAAATCCCCTTTTTCCCCGAAATCCCCTTTTTTCCTCCCAAATCTCCGTTTTCTGTATTCTGTATGGCGAAATCTCCGAGCTGCCATTTTGTCGCCCTCACACCGCGCCGCCATTTTGTACGGCAAGCCCCGGAGGCCAAACCGCCCCAAAACCTCCCGATTTTATCCGTTTTTTGCCCCAAAAAACGAGTCGGATATTTCCGGTTTTTAATTCTTTTGAATTTTCCAGGATCCCCCCTCAGCCCAACGTGTCTTTCCAGGGTCTTTTCGGGGTGTCTGAGGGCGCGGCCGGAGCGGCCCCGGGGGAGCTCAGCCGGTTTTGAGCGAAGGTTTGCCGGAGAGGGCCTGATTAAACAAACAAAAAAACCCCGAAATAAATAAAAATGTAAAAATATCATTCTGGGGAGGGATTCCCCCTTCCCCCAAATTTTTGGGGGTTTTTTTTTGGGAGGGGTTTTTTGATCACCTTTGGCCGCCAGCTGCAGGTGGTTCCGGAGGCGCCAGCGGCGCTGATCGGCCTCGTGCGTGGCCTTGGCAAATGAGGAGACAGGGGAAGGAGGCAGCTCTTAGGGACAGAATTATTCCTTTTATCCTCTCTATGCCTGTTGAAGTACTGCCTTGCCTTAGGGGGATAACTCAAGCAAACACCTGTTGGATGCCATTGTGTTTTCAGGGATGATTTAGGGATGGCTGCCCATTTCTAGTGATCCTGTTCAGAAGTGGTTTAAAATGTACAGTAGTGTAGGCGGAAAGTCAAGCTAGAGCTGCTGTGACAGTGCTTCCATCATCTGTCAGCATCCTGAGTGTTGTGAGCTAAACCTGAAATTTGATTTGAACTGCCTGATATCTGCCAAGGGGCAGGATATCATTGCTGGAGAGAAATCCTCTCATCTTCCGCGACTCCATCCCCAGTCAGATGGAAGAACAGGTTGGTATCCAGAGGTGAATGGCACTGGACCTTTACGGGGCACAGAAATCATCCATATCCCCATGCTTTTAAGGAAAAGGATTCTGAGCAGAGGGCCCTTTGGCTCTGCGGCAGAAACTGTTTGGAAAAAGTTGCTTTAATAATAAGATTCTGACTGAAGAGTTTTGCAGACGATGGTTTGCTTATGGAAATGGTCAAGCGGTCGTTCTGGTATTTGGACACCAGGTTACAAAAAGAGAAAAACTACTGTATCGGTGTACATGAAGTGAATGAAAAAGTAGATTAAAGGAAAAGTTCAGAAGCCAAAGCTGGAGAGAGGTTCAGAGTAACCCAAAATTGCCATCCAAGATCTTGGGGAGGAGGGTTGTAACCTTTCTGAGGTATTACTGTGCGTGTACTCCCTAACGAATACATTGGGTATGTTAGACCAAACCAGACAATTAATTTTTAACACAGAAGGACTTTGAGGACAACTCTGACACCCAGAGGAAAGAAAAGGCTTAATGGAAAGTTTCCATCTTCGAATCACTGCTAAAGTAGAAGTGCTGTTTTGTTAGTGGAAAATGTCAGTGAAATTTCAAATAATTGTGTATTCCTGAGAGGTGTCACTACAGTAAATCCCCTTTGTGGAATAGTTAAGTCACAATTGAAATTTGGTGCTGTGCAGTAGTCCATTGTTCTGGTACTTAAACTCTTTAGGGAACAGTCCCCATAAGGGGTAATGATTTGCTGGTGGCCAAGAAATGTATTTTCTGTATGATCCAGGTGGAGAAGTAAAGGAAGAAATGCTGTGAAATAGACACATTTTTTGTACACCTGAAAAGAGACTTGGATGTGATATGCAGGCAGATATCAGCTTTAAATTCGATGTAGTCAATGTTAATGGTATTAACATAGAGATCTTTATCAGCAGAGGTGTATTCAGGCTTCTTCTATTTTCCTGTCCATTTGCTTCAGTGTAGCAGTGTGAGATGAAAGCCCAAGGCTTTGCAGACTGGCTCCTCATTTGTGCCCCAGTTACTGACAGCTGGGACAGTGGAAATTCTCCTTGCAGTGGCCTTGTTTTAAACACCAAGATGAAAATATAATGCATGCTTAGAAGGTGCAAACAATGTCTAATCTCATTTCACTCAGTGAAATTTGCTCAGCTTCATCTTGGAGCACTGGAGATATTTTAGTATTTCAAAGTGTATCAAACTATTTGCCCAGTATTTGGAAAAGCTACTCAGATTTAGTGGAAATGTTTCTATTTCAGACCCAAACCACTTTGATATTTGTTAATTTTATTAGTGTATTGAAGTTCATTGACACTGGGAAAAGTGATCCTGTTTCTTCAATTGATAACACCACAGGAATTGCCTTTTTATTAATCTTTATTTGGATGCCTCCCTGTCCCTATGGAACAATGGGGTTGAAGATGCAGTGAGGGAGAACAGTGGAAGGAAAAGGCCAGACTAAATATTCCTTGAAATAAATAGGCCTCTTTCCCTTGACTTCAAAGGAAAAAAAAAAACCAACCTAATTAAATACAATTGAGGGGAAGAGGAAAAAAAAATGAGAACCTTTGATTTGAACACACTTTGGAGCAGAGCATGGAGAGATAGGAGAATGATCTCTGTGAGATGAATAAGTTGCCTCTCCTGCTGCATTTGTTTTGGGGTGGGTGAATCATTTCTTGAGGATTCTGTTTTTAAAAGTTGGATTTGACTTGGTTGATATTCCTTTCAGCATCTAGATTTTCTATTTTGGCTTGTATTTTTCATACAAGAACCATGTCGTTAGAGCAGATAGCTGGTCCTGCAGTACAGGCAGATCTCATAAGGGTAGGAGGATAAGGAAATACACCGGAAAGGACAATATTGAAGATTTTATCAAGTTTGACCTCCTGGCAGTTGAAGCAAGTTGTTCCTCAAGGTCTTGTGGCAGCTGTTTCAAGTGAAGAGAGCACGAGTCACAAACACTGTGAAGTTCTCTGACTGATTCTAAACAGGGTAAAGAATTAGCCCCTTCACCATCACGCCTGGATTTTTACCTGGGGAGAATGTCTATGGAAAAAGATTGTGGCTGTTGTGAAGGAATAATGTCCAAGGCAGCCGAAAATCTGCGTTGGCTGATGTGTTGTGTGTCCTCCCTCCTCCCAGTGTTTTCAGTCAGTGTGTCAGAGCCTTTCCTGGCATGTGAGACATTCCTTGAAGTGTTGAAATGGTTCCTTGGGACTCCCTCACTCTTGGCAAAAAAAGTAGGAGGAGTGTTGGGGGTTAGGTTTGTTCCTTCTTTCTCTAAAGAATTTTTTCCCGACACGTTACCAAGGAGACCAAGTGTTGGATACTTGAGAGTACTTAACCGAAACAAAGAGGTGGACAAAGGTGGAAGGGGGAGATAACGCAGGTAAAAGACAAAGCTTGAGGCAGCTGCGGGCTTTTCTTTCTCCGGCGTTCGGGGAGACGCGTGTCTGCCGCTCCTCGAGGAGCTCAGCCGCCGCAGAGCACGCCGAGCAGAGAACGGCTGTTGCTGGCTGGAGGAGTTTCACTGTGGCCAAAGGGATCCAGTCCTGGGAAATCTACTATCACCAGTTCAGCCTGAATCCTGAGTTTTCCCGGCCACCTGCGGGAGCTGGTCCAGGCCCTGCCTCGCCTTCGGCGCTGCTCCTCTTGCTGCAGCGTGACCCTGCACCCCTGCGCTGCCGGGACATCCTGCCCCTGCCTGCCGGGACACCCTGCCATCCCAGCGACCAGCCCGGGACTTTTCCACTGTTTCAGCTTGGTGCTCTGAGGATCCTGCAGGGACAGCGAAACCAAACTGCCCTGGGTTTTGTGAAACAAAGCCCTCAAGGTTCTTGGTACTGTTGTCGTTTGTCATTAATGCTGCAGTTGTTTGGTGGGGGGGAGTTTTTGTGTTTGTTTGCTTTGTATTACATACTAGTAAAGAACTGCTATTCCTATTTCCCAAATCTTTGCCAAAGAGCCCCTGATTGTAATTTTACCTGGCAGATACCTGTCTTCCCAAACCAAGACAAGGAGGAAGGACAAATCTCACTCCCTCCGCTTCCAATGAGTGTATATTGTGTGTTGTATACTCCCTTGGGGTGTTTGCCACCTTTCCTGAGGGTGAACTTGTAGGATTTGTTGCAAACTTATTCACAAGAAATGTTGTGTGTACCTATTAGAGTTTTAGAGTGAGTTAGGGATTTGGCAAAGGTGAATTGTTTAAGTTGAAAATAATTTTTGGGTGTAACAGATCAACCCCTGCATACTACAGATAAAAATACTTGCAAGAACCTTTCCCTTTTTCATTTATCATTATGCACACTGCTTCACTGGAAAAGGCCTCACAGGATGTGTTTGGAGAGGAGCCTGCTTTTCCATTAAACAACAAGGAATATTTTACTTTTGAAAGAAAGAGACAAAAACATGCCATTTTTTTTTTTAATGGCACGTTCTTAGTTATCAGATTAACAACATTTTTGGAGGGGTATTCAAGCAAGTATTAAGCGTAAAACATACAAATAAACGTACTCTGACTTTCAGCAATCCTTTAAGAACTGGAGACTTCTCTTAAAGCAGGATCCCTTTCCTTCTGGGTGGATCACCTTTAGGTATTCCTCCAAACAAGCTGCAGCTGTCCCATGTGACACTGGCAGGGGCAGCTCTGGGCCGTGTTGCTTCCCCAGGAGTTTTTGGCGGCTGACTCTTGCTTAGGTAATTTAGTAATTGTGCTGCCACCTTCGGGATCCCCAAAAGGTCTGTCTCCCACATGCCTGCATGTTGCAAGACTCTATTTCATTTCCATATGTTCCTCTTTTCTGTGCACGATTGGTCTTTGGACGGATAAAGGAGGGGTTTTAGCACCTGTTAATGAATTAATTAAATGGTGGATGTACTGATGTAATCTCTACAAAATGATTCTGTTAGATACTTTGGAGACTTCTGTTTTGCTTGTGTGATCTTTACTATTTGAGGGAAACTTTGAAACTCCTGATGGGCCTTGAGTGATTTTTACTTCTTGGACAGACCGTGCTTCTCTTGTCTTTCTACTTGTTGTCCCCTTAATTTTAGCCCCTAGAGGGCTAAACTTTACAGTTTCATTAAATAAATCATAAATACTTCAGTTTATAAATAATATAGATGTTCATTGTATATTTTTATATAATTTAATTTTGTCCCCTACAGGGCTAAAATTTGGAGGGTGAGTGCTGCTCTTCAGGAAAACCTGGTGATGGAACAAATGAGGTGCAGCTGGCATCAGTCAAGGTTTCAGTTAGACAGAGTGGAAACTCTGCAGTTGGACCAAGTGCCTTCATCAGAGCAGCAAGTTCCAGAGCTCCTTCACTGTGGCACCTTCGGGCTTGGTGGTAGGAGAACCTGACACAGTGAGTGTAAAGCAATGACAGCTGGGCTTGCAGAGTCTGGCTGAGTAAAATCTGGTCTAAGTTCTGTTGTTTTACAGAAGAAAAATGTTGTAGCTGATCTGTCAAACACAGTAGACTCAAAGTGAGGGCCTGGCAGTGACTCTGTAAGAAGAAATGGTTTATAAAACAGGGTAAAAAAGTGGGAGCTGGCTGCTGAAGATTGATAGCAGAGATTTTTTTTGGCTTGGTTGTCGCACTAGTGATTCCACGTGGTATATTTTGATGCTTTTCAGTTTAGATTGCTGTACAAGTATGAAGTTAAGGCATTAAAAAAAGACCCTCAAATTTGTCTCTTCAACGGGCTCTAGTACAATTACGTGGTAGTAAATGCATCAACAAATATTGGTTTTAGTTATTTTTTGAAATAGCTCTTAAAAAGCATCCCATATCTTGAGAATTCATTGGAGCCTTCCTTAATTGTTTGGCATTTCAGTGTGTGTAGGCAGTAGAGCATGTGAGCAGCTGTAACCACGTTCGTGCGGTCAGTTTTGCAAATACATGAAAAAACTTGCTCATGGGAGAGTCACAGCCCACTTGTGTTTACAACCTGAGACTGGTACAGTGAGTAAAAACAAGCTGGGATACTTGTAGGAACAACAAAAACCCAGGAAACCTTGAGAAATCTTTGGAATCAAAATCATTGTGTGTTTATGGCCAATGCAGTGCTAAGAGAGCCAGGACATGTGGCATGTTAATGTTTGGGTTTGGTTTTTTAGTGTCCACTTAAAATTAGTAACATGGCTCAGATTTTTCAATACAGATCTCTTAGGTACTGGAGGTAGTTAAGTGTGTCATACTAAACACTCTGGGAGTTGAAAATGTTGCTTTGTGTGAGTATTTATATTTTCTGAAACTCAGCTGTGCATGCTTTTTGTTCGCCGTTGAAATGCTGTAACCACAGCTGAATTGAAATTGGTCGGTCCAAAGGAGCTGATACAATTTTATCTGTTTGCTCATCTAACTTAGAGCAAGAAATAGGCACAGACTATGGACTGAGGGATGTTCACCGGTATGTTTGAAAATTTGTGTTTGATAATTGAAGTTAAATATCATGAGAAAACCTCATAAACAGGGGTGAAATTCAACATGTAAAGTGCTTGTTTTCCTTTGTGGCCTCGTGTGAACTGTCTTGCAGATCAAACTTCTAACTCCTTCTATGTGAGTTAGCATTAGCAATAAGTGGCAAAGTCCATCCTGTTGTTAAGAATTTGGATGCTGTGTAGGGTAAATCCACCTTTTCCCCCTATTGTTTGGCCTCTCTTCTTACCATTTCTGTAATCATCAATGATTGAGTAAATCCCCAGGAGCATTTTGTGGTAGTGATGCAACCACACTTGCCATTTTGTGAGTGTGTGATAAATACGTATTAAATGGTACCAAATGAGCTCAGCAGAGATAACAGGTTGTGTGCTTTTCTCTAGAGGCAAGAACACCAGGTGTGGCCTGGTGTTGGGATCGTGGATCACAGGAATCAGTCGATGACCTCAGTTTTAAAACACCAGTCTGGCTGCATTTGGTCTGCTCTGCTGTCCTCTGGAATCTCTGCTGTATGTGCAACTACAAACCCTTGGTTTATAAATTTACTTAAAACATTACAAATCTCATACTGATGTAAGACTGCTCCTCCGAGGAAAGGTTTATTAAGGAAACAAATCTTACGTGAGAAGACTGCAGAGAAGAGATGCATTTTGCCATAGCTGTATGGCTGAACCTATGGGGGTGGACAGAAATTCTGAATCTTTTCTTCCGGCCCCTGTGTTGGAGGAAGGGTTAGGTTGGAATCCTGCAGTTTTCTAAAGTAGTGTCTTGGAAGAGAGAGGAATGAGTCCCAGGCTGAGCCTTCCTTTAGGAGAGGAGCTGCAGGTATCCCGTCATGCCGTGCGCCGCTTTGCGCCTCGGTGTATCCCGTCATGCGCCGCGCCGCTTTGCGCCTCGGTGTATCCCGTCATGCCCCGTTCCGCCGCTTTGCGCCTCGGTGTATCCCGTCGTGCCCCGCGGCGCTCTGCGCCTCGGTGTATCCCGTCACGCCCCGCGGCGCCGCCTTGCGCCTCGGTGTATCCCGTCATGCCCTGCGGTGCCGCTCTGCGCCCCGGTGTATCCCGTCATGCCCCGCGGCGCCGCTTTGCTCCTCGGCGTACAAATGACGTCACCCGCGCTTATTTCGCCGCTCATTTGCATAAGTTTACATAAGGCTGGCGCCTCGGTGAGGTGGGCGGGGTCTGAGTCACGCCCAGGCCCCTCCCAGTACAAACCAGTAACTCCCAGTCCCCGTGGTCAGTGACGTCATTCGCATTTATTTGTGCTCTCATTTACATAAGTTTGCATATCGGCGCGGTGGGCGGGGTCAGAGCCGCGTTGGCCCCTCCCACTTCCTCCCAGTAGAACCAAGTAACCCCCAGGCCCCGCCCAGTTTGCCCCGCCCTTGTTGTCGCTCCATAAAAGGGAAGGGGGCGTGGCTTGATGAGGGGCGTGGTCGGTTTACATGTGGGGGAGGGGCAAAGGGTAAACCACGCCAGAAACCCCGAAACCAGTTTAAACCAGTATAAACCAGTAACCCCCAAACCCACTCCCAGTCCATCCCAGTATAAACCAGTGACCCCAAACCCACTCCCAGTCCATACCAGTATCAAACCAGTAACCCCCAAACCCACTCCCAGTCCATCCCAGTATCAAACCAGTGACCCCAAACCCACTCCCAGTCCATCCCAGTATAAACCAGTGACCCCAAACCCACTCCCAGTCCATCCCAGTATAAACCAGTGACCCCAAACCCACTCCCAGTCCATCCCAGTACAAACCAGTAACCCCCAAACCCACTCCCAGTCCATCCCAGTATAAACCAGTGACCCCAAACCCACTCCCAGTTCATCCCAGTACAAACCAGTAACCCCCAAACCCACTCTCAGTCCATCCCAGTATAAACCAGTAACCCCCAAAGCCACTCCCAGTCCATCCCAGTACAAACCAGTGACCCCCAAACCCACTCCCAGTCCATCCCAGTACAAACCAGTAACCCCCAAACTCACTCCCAGTCCATCCCAGTACAAACCAGTGACCCCAAACCCACTCCCAGTCCATCCCAGTATAAACCAGTGACCCCAAACCCACTCCCAGTCCATCCCAGTACAAACCAGTGACCCCAAACCCACTCCCAGTCTATCCCAGTATAAACCAGTGACCCCAAACCCACTCCCAGTCCATCCCAGTACAAACCAGTGCCCTCCAGTCCCCATTCCAGTGCCCTCACCTGTCCGTACTGGTTTGAACTGGGATCTCTCGACGCTCGGTGACCTCCAGGGAGCGGCTCAGGGCCAGGGCCTGGCGCTGGGGGATACTGGGAGTTACTGGTTTATACTGGTTTGTACTGGTTTGTACTGGTTTGGGGGTTTTCCTTACTGGTTTGTACTGGGAGGGGCTTTAGGGGTCACCGGGATGAACTGGGAAGGGATTTGGGGTGACTGGTTTGTACTGGTTTATACTGGTTTGGGGTTTTTCTTTCCTGGTTTGTACTGGTTTGTACTGGGAGGGGGTTTGGGGGGTTTTTTGGGATTTTTGGGGAGAATTTGGGGATTTTGGGGATCTAAAAATTCCAATTTTTAGTGGGAATTTTGGAGTCATTTTCTGGGATTTTGGGGCTCTGAAATCCTGATTTTTAATGGGAATTTTTGGGGTGAATTTTTGGCGTTTTGGGAGGGAATTTTGGGGATAATTTGAGGGATTTTGGGGCTTCAAAAAACCCCATTTTTCAGTCGGAATTTTGGGGTCATTTTTTGGGATTTTGGGGCTCTGAAATCCTGATTTTTAGTGGGAATTTTTGGGTCATTTTTAGGGCATTTTCGGTGAATTTTGGGGGATTTCGGGGCTCTAAAAGTTCCAATTTTTAGTGGGAATTTTGGGGTGAATTTTGGGGGATTTGGGGGCTTTAAAAATCTCAGTTTTGGGAGGGAATTTTGGAGTAAATTTTTGGGATTTTGGGTGGAAATTTTGGGGTGAATTTTTGGGGATTTTGGGGCTCTGAAAATCCCAATTTTTAGTGGGAATTTTGGGGTTTTTTGATGGATTTTAGTTGGGAATTTTGCGGTGAATTTTTGGGATTTTGGGTGGAAATTTTGGGGGTTTTGGAACTTCAAAAATTCCAATTTTGGGGTGAATTTCGGGGATTTTTGAGGCTCTAAAAATCCCAATTTTCAGCGGGAATTTTGGGGTAAAATTGAGGGATTTTGAGGCTTAAAAATTTTCAGTTTTCAGTGGAAATTTTCGGGTCATTTTTTGGGATTTTGAGTGGAAATTTTGGGGTGAATTTTTGAGATTTTTTTGGGATCGAAAAATTTTAATTAAAAAAATTAAATAAATAATTATTTAGTTAATTTAATTAAAATTAAAATAAAATTAAATTTCAATAAATTTTCAGCTCGCCAGTTTTTGTTGTTGTTGTTTTGCTGTGGCCGCGGTTGTTTTTTTTTTTTTTTTTGTGGGAGTTTGAGGCGGTTTTTGGGAAAATTTTTCCCCTCAGGTTTTGCCGATTTGGGGACTTTTTTTCTTTTTAAAGCGATTTTTTTCCCCAAAAAATGTCGTTTCACCCCTCTAAAATCCCCATTTTCCCCCCTAAAATCTCCCTTTCTTCCCCAAAATCTCCATTTTCCCCCCAAATTTCCGTCTTATCCGGCAAAACCCCCCGCGCGCCGCCATCTTGTACGGCAACCCCGAGCGGCCAAACCACCCCAAAGCCGACAAATTTTCCCGTTCCCCCCCCAAAATCTCTATTAGTCTCTCTAAAATTTCTTTTTTTTCCCTTAAATCCCATTTTTCCCCCCAAATCTCCATTTTCTTCGTTTTTGTACGGCAAAAAACCCCCGCGCGCCGCCCTCTTGTACGGCAAGATCCTCCGGGCGCCGCCATTTTGCCGCCCGCTCCTCACCCCTCACACCGCGCCGCCATTTTGTACGGCAACCCCCAGCGGTCAAACCACCCCAAAACTCCCTAAATTTTGCCGTTTTCCCCCCAAATTTAGAGTCGGAGATTTCCATTTTTATCTCTAAAATCCACTTTTTCCCCCAAATCCCCTTTTTCCACCCAAATCTCCGTTTTCTCCATTTTGTACGGCACGATCCTCAAAACGCCGCCATTCTGTCGTCCTCACGTCTCCCTCAAACAGCGCCGCCATTTTGTACGGCAACCCCCAGCGGCCAAACCGCCCCAAAACCTCCCGATTTTATCCGTTTTTTCTCCAAATTTAGAATTGGAAAATCCAATTTTTATCTCTGAAATCCCCTTTTTCCCCGAAATCCCCTTTTTTCCTCCCAAATCTCCGTTTTCTGTATTCTGTATGGCGAAATCTCCGAGCTGCCATTTTGTCGCCCTCACACCGCGCCGCCATTTTGTACGGCAAGCCCCGGAGGCCAAACCGCCCCAAAACCTCCCGATTTTATCCGTTTTTTGCCCCAAAGAACGAGTCGGATATTTCCGGTTTTTAATTCTTTTGAATTTTCCAGGATCCCCCCTCAGCCCAACGTGTCTTTCCAGGGTCTTTTCGGGGTGTCTGAGGGCGCGGCCGGAGCGGCCCCGGGGGAGCTCAGCCGGTTTTGAGCGAAGGTTTGCCGGAGAGGGCCTGATTAAACAAACAAAAAAACCCCGAAATAAATAAAAATGTAAAAATATCATTCTGGGGAGGGATTCCCCCTTCCCCCAAATTTTTGGGGGTTTTTTTTGGGAGGGGTTTTTTGATCACCTTTGGCCGCCAGCTGCAGGTGGTTCCGGAGGCGCCAGCGGCGCTGATCGGCCTCGTGCGTGGCCTTGGCAAATGAGGAGACAGGGGAAGGAGGCAGCTCTTAGGGACAGAATTATTCCTTTTATCCTCTCTATGCCTGTTGAAGTACTGCCTTGCCTTAGGGGGATAACTCAAGCAAACACCTGTTGGATGCCATTGTGTTTTCAGGGATGATTTAGGGATGGCTGCCCATTTCTAGTGATCCTGTTCAGAAGTGGTTTAAAATGTACAGTAGTGTAGGCGGAAAGTCAAGCTAGAGCTGCTGTGACAGTGCTTCCATCATCTGTCAGCATCCTGAGTGTTGTGAGCTAAACCTGAAATTTGATTTGAACTGCCTGATATCTGCCAAGGGGCAGGATATCATTGCTGGAGAGAAATCCTCTCATCTTCCGCGACTCCATCCCCAGTCAGATGGAAGAACAGGTTGGTATCCAGAGCTGAATGGCACTGGACCTTTACGGGGCACAGAAATCATCCATATCCCCATGCTTTTAAGGAAAAGGATTCTGAGCAGAGGGCCCTTTGGCTCTGCGGCAGAAACTGTTTGGAAAAAGTTGCTTTAATAATAAGATTCTGACTGAAGAGTTTTGCAGACGATGGTTTGCTTATGGAAATGGTCAAGCGGTCGTTCTGGTATTTGGACACCAGGTTACAAAAAGAGAAAAACTACTGTATCGGTGTACATGAAGTGAATGAAAAAGTAGATTAAAGGAAAAGTTCAGAAGCCAAAGCTGGAGAGAGGTTCAGAGTAACCCAAAATTGCCATCCAAGATCTTGGGGAGGAGGGTTGTAACCTTTCTGAGGTATTACTGTGCGTGTACTCCCTAACTAATACATTGGGTATGTTAGACCAAACCAGACAATTAATTTTTAACACAGAAGGACTTTGAGGACAACTCTGACACCCAGAGGAAAGAAAAGGCTTAATGGAAAGTTTCCATCTTCGAATCACTGCTAAAGTAGAAGTGCTGTTTTGTTAGTGGAAAATGTCAGTGAAATTTCAAATAATTGTGTATTCCTGAGAGGTGATTTACTACAGTAAATCCCCTTTGTGGAATAGTTAAGTCACAATTGAAATTTGGTGCTGTGCAGTAGTCCATTGTTCTGGTACTTAAACTCTTTAGGGAACAGCCCCCATGAGGGGTAATGATTTGCTGGTGGCCAAGAAATGTATTTTCTGTATGATCCAGGCGGAGAAGTAAAGGAAGAAATGCTGTGAAATGGACACATTTTTTGTACACCTGAAAAGAGACTTGTATGTGATATGCAGGCAGATATCAGCTTTAAATTCGATGTAGTCAATGTTAATGGTATTAACATAGAGATCTTTATCAGCAGAGGTGTATTCAGGCTTCTTCTATTTTCCTGTCCATTTGCTTCAGTGTAGCAGTGTGAGATGAAAGCCCAAGGCTTTGCAGACTGGCTCCTCATTTGTGCCCCTGTTTGAGGCAGGGAACAGGTAGACCTGAGAAACAGTGAGAATGCCAGCACAGGGGCTCCTGCTGCACGTGCTGATGCGTCCCTTGTGTGGGATGGAGAGTGCCCACTTGGTTTGAGGATTTGCTTCCAGGCATCTGATTTCTCTGAGATGGTGTCATTTTCTCTGTAAATGTGCCTCTGTGGCTGTAGCTGCCAACAGTTTAGTCTGAACAGTATTCATCGGTTTGATTGTTTCCTGCTCCCTCTGACTTTGTGGTGCACAAGTCGACCTAAATGTCTCAATAATGAATTATTGCTGGGTGATTAATCAGCTTCCCCTGCTTTAGACAGTTGCCTCCTAGAACTTACCATAATTCACCTCCATCAGCCAAGACATACAGACATTAATTGCCTCATAATATTGTCAGGAAGATGTCAGGTAGTACTGACAGGGTGTGAGTGCGTCTCTTTGATCTAAGCAAATTTTGTTAGTGTTTTGCCTCTAATCTCATTCTACACATTTATCTTGCCGGTGCCACGAGCTGGACTGAGGACACATCATCAGGGTGCAGTCAGGAGCAATCTGTCCAAATGAACAGTGATTTCACATTTGCAGTGGGAAGTGAGTAATTCCCCAGCAGGTAAGTCACAAAACCAGTTACTGACAGCTGGGACAGTGGAAATTCTCCTTGCAGTGGCCTTGTTTTAAGCACCAAGATGAAAATATAATGCATGCTTAGAAGGTGCAAACAATGTCTAGTCTCATTTCACTCAGTGACATTTGCTCAGCTTCATCTTGGAGCACTGGAGATATTTTAGTATTTCAAAGTGTATCAAACTATTTGCCCAGTATTTGGAAAAGCTACTCAGATGTAGTGGAAATGTTTCTATTTCAGACCCAAACCACTTTGATATCTGTTAATTTTATTAGTGTGTTGAAGTTCATTGACACTGGGAAAAGTGATCCTGTTTCTTCAATTGATAACACCACAGGAATTGCCTTTTTATTAATCTTTATTTGGATGCCTCCCTGTCCCTATGGAACAATGGGGTTGAAGATGCCGTGAGTTAGAACACTGGAAGGAAAAGGCCAGGCTAAATATTCCTTGAAATAAATAGGCCTCTTTCCCTTGACTTCAAAGGAAAAAAAAACCCAACCTAATTAAATACAATTGAGGGGAAGAGGAAAAAAATGAGAACCTTTGATTTGAACACACTTTGGAGCAGAGCATGGAGAGATAGGAGAATGATCTCTGTGAGATGAATAAGTTGCCTCTCCTGCTGCATTTGTTTTGGGGTGGGTGAATCATTTCTTGAGGATTCTGTTTTTAAAAGTTGGATTTGACTTGGTTGATATTCCTTTCAGCATCTAGATTTTCTATTTTGGCTTGTATTTTTCATACAAGAACCATGTTGTTAGAGCAGATAGCTGGTCCTGCAGTACAGGCAGATCTCATAAGGGTAGGAGGATAAGGAAATACACCGGAAAGGACAATATTGAAGATTTTATCAAGTTTGACCTCCCGGCAGTTGAAGCAAGTTGTCCTTCAAGGTCTTGTGGGAGCTGTTTCAAGTGAAGAGAGCACGAGTCACAAACACTGTGAAGTTCTCTGACTGATTCTAAACAGGGTAAAGAATTAGCCCCTTCACCATCACGCCTGGATTTTTACCTGGGGAGAATGTCTATGGAAAAAGATTGTGGCTGTTGTGAAGGAATAACGTCCAAGGCAGCCGAAAATCTGCATTGGCTGATGTGTTGTGTGTCCTCCCTCCTCCCAGTGTTTTCAGTCAGTGTGTCAGAGCCTTTCCTGGCATGTGAGACATTCCTTGAAGTGTTGAAATGGTTCCTTGGGACTCCCTCACTCTTGGCAAAAAAAGTAGGAGGAAGAAGGACAAAACTCACTCGCTCCACTTCCAAGGAGTGTATATTGTGTGTTGTATACTCCCTTGGGGTGTTTGCCACCTTTCCTGAGGGTGAACTTGTAGGATTTGTTGCAAACTTATTCACAAGAAATGTTGTGTGTACCTATTAGAGTTTTAGAGTGAGTTAGGGATTTGGCAAGGGTGAATTGTTTAAGTTGAAAATAATTTTTGGGTGTAACAGATCAACCCCTGCATACTACAGATAAAAATACTTGCAAGAACCTTTCCCTTTTTCATTTATCATTATGCACACTGCTTCACTGGAAAAGGCCTCACAGGATGTGTTTGGAGAGGAGCCTGCTTTTCCATTAAACAACAAGGAATATTTTACTTTTGAAAGAAAGAGACAAAAACATGCCATTTTTTTTAATGGCACGTTCTTAGTTATCAGATTAACAACATTTTTGGAGGGGTATTCAAGCAAGTATTAAGCGTAAAACATACAAATAAACGTACTCTGACTTTCAGCAATCCTTTAAGAACTAGAGACTTCTCTTAAAGCAGGATCCCTTTCCTTCTGGGTGGATCACCTTTAGGTATTCCTCCAAACAAGCTGCAGCTGTCCCATGTGACACTGGCAGGGGCCGCTCTGGGCCGTGGTGCTTCCCCAGGAGTTTTTGGCGGCTGACTCTTGCTTAGGTAATTTAGTAATTGTGCTGCCACCTTCGGGATCCCCAAAAGGTCTGTCTCCCACATGCCTGCATGTTGCAAGACTCTATTTCATTTCCATATGTTCCTCTTTTCTGTGCACGATTGGTCTTTGGACGGATAAAGGAGGGGTTTTAGCACCTGTTAATGAATTAATTAAATGGTGGATGTACTGATGTAATCTCTACAAAATGATTCTGTTAGATACTTTGGAGACTTCTGTTTTGCTCGTGTGATCTTTACTATTTGAGGGAAACTTTGAAACTCCTGATGGGCCTTGAGTGATTTTTACTTCTTGGACAGACCGTGCTTCTCTTGTCTTTCTACTTGTTGTCCCCTTAATTTTAGCCCCTAGAGGGCTAAACTTTACAGTTTCATTAAATAAATCATAAATATTTCAGTTTATAAATAATATAGATGTTCATTGTATATTTTTATATAATTTAATTTTGTCCCCTACAGGGCTAAAATTTGGAGGGTGAGTGCTGCTCTTCAGGAAAACCTGGTGATGGAACAAATGAGGCGCAGCTGGCATCAGTCAAGGTTTCAGTTAGACAGAGTGGAAACTCTGCAGTTGGACCAAGTGCCTTCATCAGAGCAGCCAGTTCCAGAGCTCCTTCACTGTGGCACCTTCGGGCTTGGTGGTAGGAGAACCTGACACAGTGAGTGTAAAGCAACGACACCTGAGCTTGCAGAGTCTGTGGCTGAGTAAAATCTGGTCTAAGTTCTGTTGTTTTACAGAAGAAAAATGTTGTAGCTGATCTGTCAAACACAGTAGACTCAAAGTGAGGGCCTGGCAGTGACTCTGTAAGAAGAAATGGTTTCTAAAACAGGGTAAAAAAGTGGGAGCTGGCTGCTGAAGATTGATAGCAGAGATTGTTTTTGGCTTGGTTGTCGCACTAGTGATTCCACGTGGTATATTTTGATGCTTTTCAGTTTAGATTGCTATACGAGTATGGAGTTTGTCTTGCCCTCTCTTTGTTGGGCAGCTTTATGGCCATGATACTCAGTAAATGATGAGCTTTCTTTAGGTTGATTTATACTGTTGGCTGGGGATTATTTGTGGGGTTTTTTTCTGCTTGAGGTCTCAACCATTAACAAACGTGTGCTGGACTTCAGCTTTGTACATAAACCTCCAAAGTGGGAAAAAGGCCTCTCATATTTCCTGTATTTCTGTTATAAAGTAGCTATAAGTGGTACAGTTTTGGGGGTGAGTGACTCACTTCTTGAGGATTTTATTTTTAAAAGTTGGATTTGACTTGGTTGATATTCCTTTCAGCATCTAGATTTTCTATTTGGGCATGTATTTTCCACGTTGACTTTAATGATCATAGTGTCAAAAAGTCAACATGCTGTTGTAGAAGTGAGAAGTTTGCCTGAGTGCTTGATTCCAGGGAGGAGAAATAGAAGAAAATAAGTAAATACTGTTGCAATTTGTTTATTTAAAAGCTCTATTCAATACATTTTTTACCGTGTTGCTTGCTGAGTTTAATCAGAGTCCGAATAGATTTCAAACCTTCTCTCCAGTTTTAGGAAGCTTGGAGATGGCAGTTTCAAGATTACCTCATCTTGTTGGCGTGGTTTCTTTCTAGGAAGTCTGAATGGTACATCAGAATCTACTTTGTTTTTCCAGAAGCATCAGTACTTCATGGTATTGTGGAAAAGTTCAAGTCATTACCGTGCCAACCCGTCACAGTTAATTTTTTGGCAAAATGAATCCATACCAACACATGGTTTCAATCGATTTCTTATGCAGATTCTGCAGTAGATGTGCAGATCTGTTGATTAGCTCAGCCTGTTGGAAGAGTGGGGTCTGCCCCATTTGTTGTCCTTGGGGACAGTCATGGCTGGGTTATTTCTGTGGGCCTGTCAGCTCACAAGGAAATTCCCTTCAGCTCTTACCCTGACTCAGATCAGCATGAGGAACATCATGACATTATAGTTATTTTTTTAAAATGTTTTTAATGTATTTTCAACTTGTACTGGTGCTGCATAAATTCATTCAGAGTCTCTGTGGAATGCTGAGCACGGTTGTGGTAAATGAGTTTTGCAGGTGTGGATTGGTGGAATTGCAGTTTGCCCTGCAGTGTGTTTTAGTCTCCTTTGTGAGTGTTTCCCCACCCCTCACCTGGCTGTAACATGTATAAGTGCCCAAGTGAGCAGTTATTTACCTGTGGCAAGTCTGTTGTACCTAAACTCAGGAAATTGTGCACCTCCTGGCCCTATTTACCTTGATCTTATTCCATAAAATATTCCTGCTCATAATCTGCGCAGCTCAGAGGCACGGAAAGATGATCTGCAAAAAGAGGGAATACTTGCTCTGAACTCTATGGAGGCCCTCAGGAGTCATTCTGATTGATGTCTAGGGATTTCACAAGGATTTGACCTGCTTGATCTTGAGCTTGTAATTAATTGTCAGAGCTGCTATCAGCTTTAGAAATGGGTTTCTACTAACTGGCCCAAAATAGCGATGTTGGGCTTTGAAACTGTTGCCGTTTATGTGTGAAATCAATTGCACCAAGAGCATGTTGTTTTCATCAGTAACAAAAAGGATCCTGTTCTGTAATGTCATCCCATCTGTTAGAAAATGTTAGCACCTCTCATTTCACAAGGCTTTTTTTTTTGTACACGGCAAGGATGCCTTAAATTTAGTCACGTGCAGGAAGAAATCTGCACCTGGATACTCGTTGTAAAGGCACTAGATATGTGTGATTTCTCTGTATTTTAACACTTACTTGAATACAATAGATGAAGCTGGTCAGATGATGAAAGGGCTCTTTGGCTATTGAAAGTCCTCTTGCCACCTCATCTCTCCTACTGTCAGTGTATGCCTGATAGTTAATAATAGCTTGACACTGGTATAGTTTCAAGCTATTTTTTGCCCATTTCCCTCTTGGTTGCCATCAAAAGAACAGGTTCTATTAGGGGAGCCTTTCTTCCTGCAAGTAAATCGATGTTTAGTGAAGAGAAAATGCATGGCAGTGGTGGAAACTTAGCAGAGCTTCCTGCTCCTGCTGCACTGCTCATCATCCCATTTATCCATGGGGAAGGAGGGCAGTGTCTCTTTAGGATATCATGCCCTGACTCGGGGAGATTTACCTGGTGGTCCCACCCCAGAATGGTCCATAGGAAGCCTGGCAGGCTGCCAATTTCTTGCTTAGACCGAGGAATCTAAGGGACTAAAACCAGGAGAATATGTTCTGTCTGTGTTACATGATAGACATGAGCAACGTGTTATCACAGAGATGTGACAGGGACCTCGTTAGGCCCAGCAGATGTTTTAGTCCTGGCTCTCCTACTCTGAATGTGAGAGCTGGAAACATGCTGGCAGTGTAGTGCACATCCTCAGAGGACGGAAGGTAATTTGACAGCTCACTGTAACCCTCTTCAATAATGTTGACTCTTCTGGCATCGGTTTGTTGAGAATGTGGCTTCTCATGTGGAAAACCGAGACTTTTTGTAGTAAAAATAAGGATTTCTTTTCCTGATTTGTTTTTTTTTTTTTTTTCTGGCTTAGGTTAGAAGAGAGAAATATTTGAATGTAGCATTGACGTGTTTGATTTCTAAACTTTATTTGGAGACTTTGAAAAAGTGAAAATACGTAAGCATTATTGAAGGAATAAAGTGTTCTTGTTTGATGCATTCGACTGTTCTTTTCTTTCTGAGAATCTGTGTTTTTAGAGATACCAGGCAGCTCTTTTTCCTTTAGCAGTAACGGAGTCCTGCTGTCTGTCTCAAGAGAAGGCAAAAAAGGTCAGATAAGAACTGTTTAGATAAGATAGGTGGTGAACCAGATGAGGAGCTGCGCAAAACTGAAAACAGACAAGTAATGTTGCTCTGTCCCTGTCCCCCAAGTCCAAAAAATCCTCTCAATGCCCTCAAGCTGCTGTCTTTGTGAAGGGCATCTTTTGTCTTGAGTGCAAGTTTAGAAAATGTTTTGTTGTACTGGTTATGCTAATTAAAGCGATGTTTGTTTTCCAAGACTGCGATTCAGAGGGCTGTCCTGCTCTGCATAATTACCTGTCACAGCAAAGAGAAAATATTAAGATGGGAAACTGAGATTGGTGTAAAATTCTGTCTTATCTGCAAGGTGTATCAGCAGTGTATTTCATAGAGCTTGATTGTATCCAAGATTCCAGGGGGCTCCTGGTGTCAGGTGAGAATCCTTCTTTATGGAAAGCACTTGCTCTTTTCCTATTGATATTGGTGAGCCAAAGAAACTGTTTTTTGCTGCTTCTTGTAGCAAACCGAGTGGGAAATGTGAGATGTAACAGCACTGCCTAAGCCTCTCTGGCAGCCTCATGCAGTAGCCTGCTTTTAATATTGGTTGGTAAGATGACAGCACTTTGCTGCCAGTCTGTGAGGTATCCATGTAAGGTGGGTTATCTTTGCTCAGGTGCCTGGAGACTTGTTCTTACAAGAGATACAAACAATGCATTTGAGAATTTGGCACATCTGGGACGTTTTATCTTGCTCTTGGAGAAAAAGGTCAAATGCTCCACAGCCTGTTTCTCTTAAATAGCAGAAAATCCCAGCATGGATTGAAGGTTTGACCCCCATTAAAATACATCAGATCTAACATAGCTGTGTGGTTTTAGCTGTGTACATAAATACATAACTGCAGATGAATATTTAAGCACTCCTAGTGTAAATAGAAATACGCAGATGCACATGCTAGGCATCCTCATGCATGCCTACAGCTGCAGAGAAAATGTACAGCAGGCAAAGGACTTTCGGATACAATGAAATGAATGGCTTTATCAAGATCTTAGTTCCTCATTAAAAATACTGAGAAGTAGAACTTGTATGAAAGACTAAAGCTGGGATTTCAGATTAATGTGTGTGGATAGTCAAGATGAACTCAATTCTGAAACGTAAGAGTGTCTATGGAGATCTGTTGAACTGTGTTCATATATATCACTGTTTTTTCTTGTCCCAAGTTTTTTTTTTTAATTTGGGTTTGCCATTGCAGTTTTAGGAAGGTTAATATTTAGTGCAAGTTAGAAGTCCTAAAGAAAACAATTGTTTTAATACAAGACATTTCTCCCATTGTTTTAAGAGGAAAAAATGATCTTGTGTCAATGGTATGGACTCTTATCCTCCTGCTTCAGTATTCAATTATTTTGATTCTTCTAAATTTTCAGCATCATGTGCACATGAAATTGGCCTCTTAAGTGATAGATATTTTTTGAAGGTTTGCTCAATTGTGCGTTCAGATTTTTCATTCACCTTCTGGTGGCTTGGCTGGGTCTGCATCCACAAGTGCAGGAACTGAACTATCATTAGCAAGTGGTGGTTCAGTTTTTCCTCTTCTGCTCTTTGTGGCCTCTAAATTTTTCTTGTCTGCTGTCTTTGCAAACCAGTTTTTCTGCAGGGTCACTTTAATTTACCCAGTGTAACAAACCTGAGTATGACAAATGTGTGCATTAGGGAATGTGTCTTGCTGGTTGTGGCCATCAAAATAGGTTTCACATGGTAGAAATTTGATAGTATATCTACAGTTCTCAAATCTTACTTTTGCCAGTGTCCTTGAGTTCAGTTTTTTAACAGTCACAATGAGTTACTGACTAGCTGGCATTGAAAAATTTGACTTTATCCTCAGGGGCCACTGTAGGCTTTGTTCTGATAAATACTTGCCCAAACGTCCCCATTATTTTTTCTTCAAGACAGAAAATGTGACACAGGGTGCTGTGCCTGTTATCTCCCACCTAGACTTGTTTGGTTGTTTTACTTTCTTTTTATTGTTGTTTTTTTTTTTTTTTTCCTTTGAGAGAAACTTCAACCTTTTTATTCATTGACCTGGTAAATACTTTATCAATGTATTAAGGTCCTTTTGTTAGTGTGGATTTTTTTTAAAGTTTAAAATTAAAGTCAGTGAAATATTCTAATTGTATGATTTATATGGTTGGTTCTACTCTAGAAGAAAGCTTAATTGTTGAAATATTTCTGAGTTCCTGTGTGCTGATTTCTTGAGTAGTCTGTGCTAGGTCTTGAGCAGAAACTTGCAGAAGAGCTGCAGGATTGAAGGAGAGCAGAAGTGACACAAAGTAAAGCTCTCTTGGGAAATCTTATGGAGGTTAAGCAAGTGCAGCAGGATTTGAGCAATGCTGCTTAGTCCATTTGTTCATGTGTGGATGCCAGGGTGGAGGAGACTGGAACTGGGAGCCAAGATCGCTTAGAGGTGTGTCTGTGAGAGAAGCCAACTGCAATCTGCTGGTTTCTGGTGACTTTAGAGGTCCCTGTCCAGTATTAGTCCTGTCTCGTACTGGAGCAAACTATTGATCACCTGGCCAAAAATGTTGCTGCTTTAAAGAACTTCCCCAAACTTTAGGGAATAGTGGGACTGTCATTAAGAAAGAGATATAATTCCAAGCACTTTCTCTTGGTTTTAAATGCTGACTTCATGGGGTTTTTCCCCTAAGAGTAGGAGAGCTTCATGTAAGTCTTGAAACTGCTGGTGGTTGATAGGCTTTTATTTATTTAATCAGGGCAGTGCATGTTACAGAACTGACAGCAAAGGGATCAGGACTGGAAATATTTTTTCTAGACATCAACATGCTGCTGTGCTGTTGGGAGAAAGGGGAGATTGCTTTGCCAGCACCATCTGGGAGCCTCTGCTTGGCTGTATGGTAGGCAGACCTTTTGTGAATCAGAGGAGAATTGCCTTTGGAATAAAGCCTCTTGGTGGCAGGTTTTTTTAATCTGCTGCACTGACAGAATTGCTCCATCTTGTCCTCTTACTGCAAGCGTGTGTGCCAAATCTGCCTGAAGGGCTCTGTATCCAGGAGAGAAGGAAATGGTGATGCCTCTGAAAGGTGCTTGCCTTCTTTGGCGAGACCAAATAAACTTTTGGTGGCTTTGTGGGGCTGCAGTCGGCGCTCTTGGGTTATATGTTCTTCTTATATAAATGTAGTACACACTTTAAATTTATTGTTGGAGGAAAGAATAGAAATGTTGGCTGTGACTTGCAGAGGCAAACAGCGTATGCTGTGTGTATAATTGTCAGTTTCCTTAAAACTTATGTTTCAGAGTCTGTTGCTCCTCAAGATGGTGGCAGAGATACCGGAGTGCCCCTGGTGGGCTTCAGGGGTGGAGGGACGGATGCAGTGTTTGCCTGTGGAAAAGGTGGGGTGGCGAATATATCGAGTTGTATGAAATGGCATTTACAGAACTTGCAAATAAGAGCTTCAGCTGTTCAAGCTTCCTGCCCTGAAGTGTTTGTGATTTAGTCTCTCCTCTCTGAAGAGCACCTAGGTAGGTTTTTTTGGTTTTTTTCCCCTGTGTGGGGCAAGGTGGAGAAGAAAGAAGCAGGTATGAAGAGAGCAAATTTAACAGCCAATATTGCCAGCAGCAAGTAACATCTTCAAAGTTTACCTGCAGCTTGTAAATTAAAAATGCCAACTCTTCCTTGCGCTGAAGTCAAGCAAGCAGCCACCAAACATACACCTGGTGAGTGCAAGGAGAGATGGCAGACATTTTAACTGGTACCTTTTTCCAGTGGTCTTGAATTAATGTACTTCCTTGAATGATCCAGGAGCATTTGTCCACAAGTCCTGAAGGCCATCTGCAGTTGCTTAAAGTATTTCCAGTGTTTTTCTTTACTGCAGCTCCAAGTTGGTTGGAACCAGTATTCTATCTGCCTTTGGAAAAAATGTAGTAGATTCCAGCAGAAATGAAATTTCTCTATGGAAATACGAGTGAGGAAATTGAGGCTTGAAAACACTCCAATTCAATTGTGATTGAAGTTCAGTCACAATTTGAGCAATGAGCAACACGCTGGAACGTTCACATCTAAGTAGCATCTGATCTTGTAGGGCTTGGTAACGTGTTAGGGAAGATTTGAGTGGAATCCAGGTATTTTTGGGCAGTGACATTATTCTGAGGGAGTTTTGGATTCTCTTAGGCAGCAGTAGTACCCTAGTACAGCTCCTGCAGGCAGTGGTCTTGTTTCAAATACATCAGAACTTCATTTGCTTTACTGAATATGGAGCAATGTGGTATGAGGAGAAGTGGGTGCAGTTTGAAATAGAATTCCCGTATTTGTGGAATTTAGGTGTTATGCTGGGGAAGAGCCACCAAAAGAACCGTTAGACAAACAATGAAAATAGGCAAAAAGGTGTGGATTTTTGGTGTAGCTTGTCTCCCTGTTGAGCTAAAGAAATATTTCCAGATAATGTAGAAAGGGGCGATGATCTTGCTGCTGAACTACTCTGCCTGCAACAGCCTTCAGGGCACAGTGCTGAGCCAGATCATCAGTGCCATTTTGTAGCCTGTGACTGATAATCCAGGTTTCTTCTTTTCAAGGGATTGCTGAAGAAAGCATGCCTGAATTCCTTTAAATATTTGTGGTGACCAGTAGTTAAACAGGAGAGTGCGCACTTACAGATGTGTCAGTTGGAAAACTCCATATTAAGGAAGGTGAAAATGACTTTAAATACAAATATGGAACTTGGATGTTGACAGAAGTGCTGTAAAAAGCATTAAATGTTGGGAGTGTTTAGAAGACATGAAGGCATCAGGGGTAAGTAAGGAGCAGTGGGAAATGTCCCAGTGGCTCGTGAGAGCTCCTTGTGAATGGGCAGGAATGTTTAGAGCATGACTGAACATCATGAATGATGGGAAGGCATTGTATCCTGTGTGCTTTGTTTTAATAGCCACAAGAACACTATCAGTACTAAGGAAATATTCCAGTGAAAGCACTGCTGGAATAGTTTCAGAAAGTAATAGTCAGAACAGAGGATCTTGTAACCTTTCAAATCCTATTTTGTTGTATGACACTTCTTCGGATGGGAATGTTTTAAAATTGCTCTTAAGTACACAAAGATAACAAAACCTATCCAAACAAGCAAACTCCATGTACGTTTACAAAAAACCCCCCAAAAACCTATGAATAGAAGCCTCCCATCAAAGGGGTGAAAATATTAGGACGAAGAATTCCCCCATGTAGAATAGCATTTCCAGGAACAAGAACTCATTGCTTAGAGCACCAAACAAATAATTTGTTTGTAGACAGAATCCAGAAATGCAGATCATTGTGTGCTATATCTTTGAAGCTGAGCGATATTTTCTTCTGATCATTACAAGCATATACACAAGCTATTTATACAGCTGGTACTAATGACTTAAACTTGTGATCAGTCAGACTTTTCTTTGGCAGTGTATCTGGTTTAAGGATAAATGAGCACAGGTGGTTGCAGAGTTAGAGCTGAAGAAGCAGAGCATTAGTAAGTGTTTGGCTGATCTTGATTGAGCCACAGTCAAGAGCAAAAGACCCCTATGAGCAATTACAGACCTATTGTTTCATAATTTATAATCACTCAATTGATTCGAATTTGATGGGCAGCTACTCTGACAACTTGTGTTTTGCTTTTCTTATTGCTTTTTCTGGTTTCTCTAACTCTGAAATGATACAAGATAGGAGGGCAAAGTAGCTCCTGTCAGTTCTGTTAAAAGGTTGTTCCACTTGACCGTTACGTACTATTTTTCCATCTTTGAAATCTTGGTTGAATGGATTATGGAATCACCGTTACGTATCAGTCATCAACTTAGGATATTTTTAAGTTTGTTTATTAGTCTTTGTGCTGTAAAGTAAGCAACTCAACGTAAAAACTAGTGATGAGGAAGAGTTGCTCAGTTATGGTAACCTACACTTTTCCCCTTCAATCCCTGTTTGTCTTTCATTGCAGTGACTCTCAGTATTGTTTCCAATAATCCTCTTTCCAATGGCAGAATAATGTTTTTAGTCTGAATACAATTCTTGCTATCATGTTTGATCAGGGATGGGCCTCCTGTTATTCTCCATGACCAACCACATTCTGCCCAAAAGATGTGTTGAAAATGTGCACTTTTTTGTGTGTCGGGCCAAAAAAAATCCCCAACCGAACATTTGTTAATCTTTGTGCTTTATGGGAACAGGTTGCTCCGTTGTCCTTAATAGTTGTGATGGAATGACCAAGCAGATTGTGGGTAAAGATACTTTTGGGTTGAGGTGGTTACACAATTAAATGAATAAAAGGTGATATTTCTGCATTGCCAATACATCAAAAGCTTAGAGCTTTTGTAGTAGAATTTTAATGAAATCCATAAGACACTCTCGGCTGAATTGACAAAGCCAAAACTATGCATCACCACTACTTCTGTCCATTTAAGTATTACAATAAATGTAAAAAGAAAGTCATCATTATCATTCAGAATGCTATGAATAGAAATTGGACGCTAACCTGGCTGGTGTAAGCATTTATAGTTCTAAGAGAGCGGAAATAAATCTAAATCCTCTTCCAGGTTTAATGACCAGGCAAATGTAGGGTAAAGGAAAACTTTGAAAGTTGTCGTAAGTTGAGTTTTGTTGCGTCTTTTTAGTTCTTGAATATCTTTTAAAGAAAGTCAAATCTCAGAGCTCTGAGACCACCTGTAGATACAAAGCCTTGAATCCTGTTTGCTGACTCCCAAATTCAAATCTCAACTTTGTGTGGACTGCCTGAAGCCACGAATGACACAGTGAGAGCATTCAGGCTCAAATACTCTCTGCTTTTCTCTAGCTCTAGGGGCAGATTAGGCAGCACTTCAAGTCATTTCTCTGGTTTCAGTCCTTCCACTCTTGTAAAATTCACTCTCCGTGCAAGTTGGCCACTTTGTTAATGACTGTATTGGAGTTCAGGCTGTCTTGTGGCAGTAATGAATGATAGTATCTTCAGAGCATGAGCAATAAGTTTTTTTCTTCATCTTTTAAGTGTTTAAGAAAACATGTTGATTGAAATAAGCTCGTTGCCATCAGTGAGACAAGAGAGAGAATGGTGTGCTTGCAAAAGAAAACAGTGCTCCAATTTTGTACTGTTCAGTAGGTGTTCTCGGCAATTCCCTTCTTCCGAGTGGCCAAGGATCAGAAGAGAGCTCCTGACCTTGTGCAGTTTTGCAATTCATAGATGTACAGCATGATTTAGGATTTTGGAATTAAATGGCTTGAGTTTGCTAAGTTGTAATTGAGCTGTTGGATTTCATTCACTAAACATAGTCTGGTCAAACAACTGACCCGTATTTTGGTTGGTTATTTGATGTTCTGAAAAATAACCTGCCTTGTGAAATGCAAAATTGAGGTCAAGCCTTTCATGCGCCTCATTCAAAGGAGCTTTTTGCTCAAAGTCACTTGAATTGAGCCATGTCTTGGTACTGTGGGCAGTTTGTCTAGAGCTCAGGATTATGGTTTATTGTCTTTGAAATCTATTTTTCTGTTAAATTCTCAATGAATACCCTCATCTGAAAGTAGATGTAGTGGTGGCATTTACCGTTAAATTTCTACTTCTTGCTCAAAAGGTCTGTCTGAACTTCTCTGTCTGGTATTGACAAAGTTTACCTTTTTGTCTGAAAAGATCCTTCATAGCATTTGGTTAGGTATTGTTCCTGCCCCATCCCAATATAAGCTTGCAAAAGAAGGAGGTCGGAGAGAGCTTTTAGGGATATGTTTCTCCTCCCTTGCAGTACTATAGTGAGAACAGTTTTTCATGTTTTGCTTCATTGCAGGGAGGTACTCTTTTGGGTAGGTTGTATAACGTGTAAAACCTTTCACTTGCGGGTATAATAACTATGGTAAGGAAAGAGCAGTGAAAGGCAGCCCTGTTCAGTTCATGTCCCGGTCAGCACTGACAGTTGTGCTTCATGCAGATTCTCACTGGGCTGATGGGCTTTGGTACCAAAGCACTGGGTCTCTCATCCTTACGCTATTGATGGTGTGACTGAACTGCTCCCTGCTCTGGCTGTGCAGTTTGCTTTCTTGACAAATATCCCCTGCTCAGGAAAATGGGCACTTCTGAGGGAGCTGCTGCTGACAAAATACCTTCAGTTGCTTATCCTTTTGAAGTAAGGTTTCTTGAGAACCTCAGGGAAACAGTCTGTTTAACTTTTTTCTCTTCGCAGACAGTCATGTTTAGTGGAGAGAAGTATATCAGCCAGATGCCGAAGTGGTAGTAGTAGTTTAGGCTGTAAATTCATAAAAGTCACACCAAACCATGTGCTCTGTGTTGGTAACATCAATACCCTTGCTGGTTTCTAAAAAGTATTTGTATTTCTGCATAAAAAAAATAGCTTCTATGAAAGTTGACTCAACTGCTTTAGAAATCTTGTTTTGCTTCCTTTGGATTCACTGTGTGTTTTAGAAGCTCTTAGGAAGGGACATGGTACAATCTGGTCACACTCGTAAATAATTTGTAAATATACTTCAGGTATAGAAGCTGGAGAATCATTTTCCTCTTTGGGGAGTGCATCTGATTTTGTATCAGGAGGTGAAAATGATCTGATGAGTGTGTTACTTATATTAAAAGGAAGTGTGCTGCCCTGTGGTGGAAAGATTGCTGTTCAAACATCTGAAGACCAGCCTTTCAAATTTTTGGAAAGTAAGATAAAGCAATTTTACAGAGATTTATGCACCTTGAGAAAAAGTAGATGTTGAAAAAGTACCATTAATATTGTATTACCTAGTAATCAGCAGTAATGAGGTAGAAAACCAATTTGTGATGCATTTTGTGGTCACAATTTTTGCAAATGAGCCTTCAGTAGCAGAGCTAGATATAAACCATTTCTGTCAGTGTCTTGGAATTGAGATTTGTGAAGTTTTATCTGTGGTGGGTTTTGTTACTGTTTTCTTACTTCCTCTGGCAACTTTTGTAATTTTGTGATACTCTAAAAGAAAGCACAGTTATCCGTGTGTTTTCAAATGGACCAAGAGGCTTTTCGTTCATCTTTGAAAGGTTTACAGTAAAATGAATTTGATTGAATCTTTCAGGGGGTTTTTTTGTATGCACAATTCAGCAAAAAAAGTCTTGGTAATTAATTGCTGTTTCTGATCCACAGGCTGTTTTTCTCCAGTCAGACAGTGGTTCAATACCTGCTTTAGATGTTTACAAATCAGTGAATCAATGACACTCAGCTGTGCATTTATTCTCACTCGAGCAGTGCCCATTCCTACAGAAATGCCCAGGAGAAATACCCAGCATAGAGCAAGCAAGACCAAATGTCACTGGTCAGAAAGGGGGGAATGCTTGAGAAACTGCTTAAAGCTTTCTCTCCTGTCCCTTAAAGTGTGGGAGTGCCTTCCTGTCCTTTCCCAAATTCCTTGGTGTTTCAGGCATTATTGAAATCACTGATTTGGATTTCGTGGCGAGTGATGGGTTTAAACCTCCTACAAACTAAACCTAAATGTCAGTCTTGGATAGTGCAGAGAACAAAGCAAGTGAATTGTGTGGACAGCTTCAAATTGCTGATGTCCACCAACAGAATTAGTCAGAGGGAAAATGTTAATTACTTAAAAAATTTAGTAATTCTAAAAGCATAAAGGAGAAGCTGTTTTCAGAACGGATTAAGCCAGTCTTTGAGATAGGACAATTACTAGGATGCTCAACAAAACCAGCATTTGAAAGAATTGTCTAATGTAGCAATTGCACTTAGGGTAGAATGCAGTTTTCTCTCGTTCTGACAGTATGCTGGATGTAGGAGGAACAGTGAAATTAAATGTGGAAAAATTTAAGTTAGTCACCTTAGCAAAGACAGTTTTCTGCACCCAAACAGAGGAATTTGCAATTCTGCATGGAATCCATGAGGGACTTTGCTCCCAGTACTTCCCCTTCTTAAAATGGCTGCAGATATCAGGTAATATGGGCATTTTAAACACTGGCTGGGTAAATCATCACACTCTACACAGAGCAGCTCCTGTGCATCAGCTGCCTCATGGGAAGAGTCCCTGAGCAGCCACTGGCCTTTGTTCCTCACAGTTTGTGCTGTGGAGCTGCTGATGTGCAGATACACTTGTCTGGTTTTCTGTGAAATCCTTACAAACGTGGATCCCAGTGAGTTTGGATTACAAAAATAACTCGTTCCTTAAGCCATGTTGCAACTGATTTTAAACCTAACTGCTACCCTACATTGACATGTTTGTAAGGCAGCTGTGTAGAGTACACTGAACAAGCAGAAAGGACATCCAACTACAGAATTGCCGTTGTTATGCCCAATGTCATCCATGTTCACGTGCATAAACATAGTGTACAGCAGGTAATTTTCCATCTTGCTTGCCTGTGGTCTGTAAAAATATTACAGTTTCTGGTTGGGACTGAGACATTTGAAAGCATCCACGTGGTTAGTGGAAATGAACGGCAGCTTTAATGATTAAGCCACTCGGATACTTGCTGGCTGGCACACTTACTAACATTTTATAACCAGTTTTAGTCCACTCCTCTTTATGGGAGTTGGGAGGGAGAGTAAAATTCAGGTGTATATTTTTTAAGGAGAAATAACTGATCAATAGGGAAGTTCAGTCAGAACTTGAGAGAATTGCTCACCTACAATTAAATTAGTTCAATGTGATGCGTAAAGCTTCATATGCAGTGAATGTCTTCTACCAACATCAAACCAGGAGTGTTTCAGCTGGAGTATGTAACAGCTCAGTTACAATTATGTGCTGGTAAATTAGTGTCTCATCTTCAAAAAAAGAGCTTTTGTTATTTATTTATTGGTAATACTTGGATTCTGTGTCATCCTGAAGTTGTGACACAGTTTGGAAATCAATCCTTAGTGGACCTAGAGGTAGAACAGACTGCATGAGTTGTAGGACATGGCTGTGATTTCTCTGAAGGGGGAGCAGTTTTTAGTGTAGCTTAATGACACCTGCAGTTCTTGGGTTTGGTGAAAATACACAGGTATAAACAAGCCCTTCTCTTAAGTAACTGCAAATTGCATAAATCTACATCTCCGAGTCTGCTGTATTATCCTACCACTAGTGATTTAAGGCTTGAAATAACAAGTATTTGTGAAATGGATTTAGAAAAGTTGCCTTATCACTGAATTTATATTTTTTTTTTTCTCAAAGCCTTTGACCTTTGGCATTGATATTTTATCATGGGGGAAGGTGTTTCCAGCAGGCAGTGCTGGTGTGGCTGTGCATGCGGGTGTGTGCACACAGCCTGGTGTGGACCCTTGTTTGTTCTGCAGGTGTCCTGTTAGCTTGGCTGTTTCCTTCTCCTTCAGCTGTAGGACAGGATTTTCTCATTGGCTTGTTCCCTCCTTAAACTGTCTTTCTCCCCCCTCTGAGGTGTTGCTGTGCTGCAGTCTCCTTGTGAGGTTTAACAGGCTGCAATTAGCCCAGACACAGGAGTCGGGGTTGTCTGGGGCAGCACAATTCCAGTGATGAAAAGGCATAATAATAATTCCCCCTCAGTTCACTTGCACTTGGTGCTGTTTGATCCTGCGACTCAATCAGGAGTGGACAACAGAGCTGTATTTTCTGCTCACTTTGCCTGATAGTGACTGATCTGATTTCCCCCATGTCTGTAATTAATTTTCCCACAGAAGTACGCTTAGGTTTATGGCTTAGATAATAAGTGCTGGTGACTTGTGCTACTGTCTACTTGTTTTAATCCTTTTCCACGTCTAGATGGACTAAACAAATGCATCGTTGTTGCATCTGCCCTGCTGTAATGATTACTGTGGTGAAGACATTTTTTTTTAATTTTTATAAGCTGCTGTTTTATTTTGCAAGAAGTTATTGAATTACTCCTCCAGAAGGCTACTAAAGTAAGAGGTTTATGGCTTTTATTGTTTTTCTGTTATATCAAGAGTTAATGGACAAGTAGGTAGAAAGTACTGAAAATTTGGGTTCTACTGTAAAAATGGCATCAAACCCAGTCTTTCCTGGATACATTTATTGAGGTGTATAGTCCTGTGTAAAAAAATCCCAAGCATTAAAACCTGAAGCAAAATCGCCCAAGTCACGAGTAGATATCGAAGATAGAAGGCAATTAATATTTGGGAGAGCCAGTGAATGCAGCACGATGAGCGTGACAAAATGTCCTGGGAGTTGGGTGTGTGTAAGAGCCAAATCTGTGCCATTGGTTTATACTCCGAGTTTTCTGGATGAACTGGAAAGAAAGGCAGTATTGTTGTTGGGAAATGTAAATTGCTGTATTATTTAATTTCTCTCCAAGGGAAAACTTGTCTCTTCAGGAATTTCCCATCCAGTATTTACAGCTGATTCTATCACTTCTGAGTAAAGTTACTTTTCAAATTGTCTTCTTAGTAAATCTTTTTTAAAAAGTTGACTTTTTGCTAGAGTAGTTCAAAATGTGATGCTGTTTTGTGTGGTCAAAGATAGTTATGCTTGTTCTAGAAATTGTTTCATTTCCAAGGAAAACTTGTTGTAGGAGAATTTGAGTGAAATGACTATTTAAAGCTACTTGTCACAAGAGGAACTAGCTAGAGATTAACCTGTTGGAGCAGGACTTTTTTTTCTCTCAACTTCCATTTAGACTTCAATTTTATTATCCCTTTCTTTGGCATGAGTTCGTTTTCTTGTGTGCTTGCAGATAATAGTGACATCTGACTTCTCTCAAGACACTTAACCTGCTGTGTTAGAAGGAAAATCTCTCCTGTTTCCATCAATCTTGTATGGCTGATGAAGAAAAAACAGTGGATATGCTATATTAGGGGGATGTATTTTTGTTCTGCTGTTTTGTTGTTGGACTCGTGTCTGTGTTGCAGTGTAGTTGTGAAAGAGATATATATTTATCCTTAAAATAAATAACTTTTAATATGCTGAAGTAAAAGTGAATTCTCATGCTAGGTCGTATCTATTTATCAGGGATAATTTGGTTGGTAGAAATGCTGAACACTGATTATGTGGCTCCTCTAACTGCCAGTGGGTTTCTGGACCTTGTCCTATAAAGAAGGTAAAGCTGAGGATGCCCTGGTATATTTGAAACGCTACTGAAACTTAACAGGCTTCAGTCACAGCTTTTAGGAGTTGAAGGGAGGTACTTCTTTCCTAAAATGCCCTGTTCCATTTTACAAGTGGCACAAAGCATGAGCGAGGCCAGGTCTGATAAAAAACCACCGTACTTAAAACTCTAGCAAGACCAAGTTCCTTTGCAAGTGAAGTTCTTGTATGTGGTACCAAGACCTGCATTTACATGCTTAGAAAAATCCTTTTTTAAAATTTATTTTTCTGTGTTTAGAAACTACCCTTGTTTTGCCACCCTAGTCAGCATAGAACAGTGTTTTGTGGGCTAGGTGATTTTGCTATTAAAATCTCATGTTATTGTTTTAAATGTGTTGTATTGAACAAAATAAAGCACTTGGCTTTCAGCAGTAATTTAAATAACAAATAGTTTATATATAAAGAACATTTCTTAAAATGCCTCCCTGAAAGTAGATGTTCCTAAATATTCAGGGAGACCTTACATCCTTTGTGATTAAGTAGTGCTGAAATTATTTCAAAACCTAAATTTTTGAAATGCTGCTGTAATTAATGATTAATAGGGAGCTTAAATCCAGCTAAGTATCTGCCTGAGAAGTGCCAGTGCTGCTTGGTTTTCTGTGTTTGCCTCTCCTAGCAATGCTTTTTGTGTTCACGTCGAAACTGGAGGTAAACAGTTTACAGATAAAATGGAGCCTCCTCCATAAAACTGCGGCACTGGGGAGATGTCAGGATACATCCAGGTTGGAAACAACCCCTGACTGTTAACAAGAACAAACAAAGCGTGTGACCCATGCCGTGCAGCTGGCGAGGGGGCTCGGAGACTGTGCAGTGATTCTCCCAGCCCCGGTAGCTCTGGCAGCAGGGCTGCAGCACATTTTTGGTGTGGATTTCCTGCAGGGCCGTGTTTATGTTGGAGGCGGCACACAAGCTGCTGTGTGGACATCAAATTATTCTATTGGTTTGAGGACTAATGAGGTTAAATTAGCTCAGTCGTTTACTGCACGTTTTGTTGAGGTTCAAGCTGTCCAGGCTGTTGCAGTTAATAGGAGCAGCCCAGAATGCTGCCGGTTAAATGTGAGTTACTCACCAGGGATCCAGAGTTCATTATTGGAAGGAATAGGACAACTTTACTCCTGAAAAAGTTCAGCTTGTTGGGAATACTCTTCCCTGTGTTGTTTGAGAGGCAGAACTGGAGAGAGTATCATTGATCAGCAGCACAGCAGGATACCTTGATGATAGGTTTAGGGTGGATGTACTGCTCTCTTTATACCTGTTGTACAGATAGAAGTATTGGTGATAAAATAAACTCCTTTGGGCCTTTGATTTGCATAAAAAATAATGTCCCGTTCACTAATGAAAAAATTATTTGGAGCTAGAGGGAAGTGAAGAGCTTGGAATGAGTATCTCTGCTTAAAAACCAAACCAAGGTAAAGGCAGCCAACTGAAGTGTCTGTCAGAAGAGCTGGGCCCTGTTTGGGAACACCTGGAAGAGACGTTCTTTTTGTCTTAATCTTCTTCCCTTTCTTTTCAGAAATACTACTTTTAGAGCTGTCCTGATAATACTTCCTAAGCCTAAGTGCATTGTATAACACATGGCATAAGTGATGAGAACATAGGCCATGGATCTGGTTCAATATTAAGGAGAGATTCTTGAATATACCACATTGGGCAATTCTTTCCATTTCTGGATCCTTGGCTTCTGTTGAATGGCAGTGCTACAATTGAGTGCGATTATGTGGGATATGTCAAATAGAAACTTTGACTCTATCACTGAATTAGGAAGGCAGAATAATACTGTGTTTTAGACTCTGTAAGCTTTCCTAAGCATTAGTTTGGTTGGCCCTGGGTGCTTGCTATGGTTTTTTAACAACAATTTGCCTTCTGTTTTTTTGAAGTTCAAAGACTCTCCATGGTTTGTTTGTGGGTTTTTTGTTTGTTTTAAATTTTTTATTGTAGTTTATTTGCTTTGCCATTTCTGTGCCTATTACAAAATACTGAGAAGCTGCTGGAGAGCTTAGTGATCCATCAGGACAGTTGGTGCGGTCAGTGACAACAAAGCCATCACCTTTGCAGGTCAGACAGTTTGGAGAAGTGAGTTCAGGAAGCAACCTTGAACACAAATTGTCCTCCTTATGAAAATGATGTTAGTGAGGCTGATGGAGCTGACAGGCAAAGTCTGCTGAAGGCTTTTTTTCAGGTGTTGTCCCTTTGTCACTTCTTAATTGATGCTCACGTGGGAGATGCTGTTAGTTCTGTCTAACTCTTCAAATGGGTTGGGAAGGTCTTCCTTTACTACGTCTTTGTGATCTCTTCTCTTACCTGTTTTACCTCATCAGTCCAGAGTGCTTCTGGACCAGAAAGCAGATATCCCATAGAATGGATGTACAAAAGGAGCTGAGCAGAGGTTTTCTGGTGAAACAGGATTTATCTGGAGTGGGGAAATGTGATTTCATAAAAATGGGAGCTTGTTTTGTATACTTCATTTCAGTGAAACTTTAAAGAGGGCAACCCTGCCACTCTCCCAGTTCCAGACTGTCAAATGTAGGAGGAGGGAAAGGGGAAGAGATCAAATCTTACATGTCATGCTTCTAGTTAATGCTCTGGCTTATTAAACCAGACTCTTGCATATTTCCTGGGGGTACATGAGAAGCAACCTAAAAACTCTGCACTCCTTTGGGAATAGTGGCCTTTCTGTGACTCGTGGAACAACTTCTGATCCTCCTGAATTTCATTCCATGTGAATGAAGGCAAGATAAAATCTCGGGCAAAAACTTACGGAATGTTGGAACAGCTCTGTTAAAAGCTCAGTAATAAAAAGTAATAAAACCGTGGGAGCTTTAGTTACAGCTTTTCAAAAGTTGCTTAACAGTGTTACATTTTAATTGATATTGACTTGGAAGGAAATGTTTTCTGAACAAAATTTAGCATATTCTTAATATTTGCAAAAGTCTGTTGGCCTTTGTAGCCACAAAGGCACAATGCTGGATCATGTTCAGCTGCTGTAACGAGCATCCCCAGGTCCCGTTTTGACTGGGCACTGTCCAGCAATTCTGCCCTTTTCCTGTAGCACTCCAGGAGGTTGTTGGGAAAAAAAAAGGAGGAAAAAAAAAAAAAAAAAAAAAAAAAAAAAAAAAAAAAAAAAAAAAAAGAGGAGGAAAATAAAAGAAAAACAAGCAAACCAAAAAACACTGGCTCATGCAGCAACCCACTTGGATGTGTCTGCAGTCCTGGAAGCTTGAGTACCCTTTTTTCTCCTATGAATACACCTTGAGCTTGTTTGGGGGTGGTCTCACTTCCACGTGTCTGCAGTCCTGAACGTTTGACTACCCTTTTATCTCCTACAAATGGACCTTGAGCTTCTTTTTGGCAGTCTAACTTCCATTTGTCTGCAGTCCTGGAAGCTTGACCACCCTTTTTTCTCTAAAAATTGCACCTGCAGCTTCTTAGAGGGGTGGCACTTTCATGAGTCTGCTGTCAACAAGCTTATGGTCAATTTACAAATGAAAAAATGGTAGTCAAGCTTCCAGGACTGCAGATAGAGAAAAGCGACACCCCCCCAAAAAAAAGCTCAAGGTCCATTTGTATGAGAAAAAAGGGTAGTCAAGCTTCCAGGACTGCAGACACATGGAGGTGAGACCACCCCAAACAAGCTCAAGGTCCAATTTTTGGAGAAAAAAGGGTAGTCAAGCTTCTAGGACTGCAGACATATGGAAGGGAGACCCCCCCCTAAACAAGTTTAAGGCTTATTGTAGGAAAACATCAAGTAGTCAGGTTTTAGGATTGCAGACACATGGAAGTGAGACCACCCCAAACAAGCTCAAGGTCCAATTTTTGGAGAAAAAAAGGATAGTCAAACCTCCTGAACTGCAGAGACATCAAAGTGAGAACACCCTGGAAGTTTTGCTCCCCGTTTTTCTCCTACAAATGGACCTTGAGCTTCTTGTTGGGGATCTCACTTCAGTGTGTCTGCAGTCCTGGAAGCTTGACTACCCATTTTTCTCCTACAAATGGACCTTCAGCCTGTTTAGGGGTGGTCTCACCTCCATGTGTCTGCAGTCCTAGAAGCTTGACTACCCTTTTTTATCCGACAAAAGGACTTTGTGTTTGTTTTTGGGGGTCTCATTTCCATGTGTCTGCAGTCCTGGAAGCTTGACTACCCTTTTTTTTTATTATAAATGGACCTTGAGCTTGTTGGGGTTTTATGGGGACTAAAATCTCGAAACAGAAGGTTCATATAAAGTGTCTACTTAAGTAATCACAGTGTTCCGTGTTGTAAATGTTTGTATCAATTGTTAATGCTACGTCACACCTGTACCCTTGTTAATGCTCGTAGTTGCTCATGTCCCATTCCGTAGGGGCGTAAGTTACTGTTCCACGTTTACTAGGTTAAAGACATATTTAAAGACTTATCCATTTGTATCCGTTATTGTTCCAAGTTTGCATGTGAATAAGTTCATTTGTATACCTTTACCGCTCTCCCTCACCCCCCATTTCGTACCGGTGTCCATTTTGAAACTGTCTCCTTCCCATGGGGCCGTGCTCCCGCTGCTCCCCTCACACCCCTGATGGCAACACGCAAACCAGAGAACTCCCTGGGACTGCAGTGCCCACAGGAGGTGGAGTGGACACCTAAAAACCGGGGCAGCGGCTTGAAGCCAGCGCGCCCGTCCCGCCCGTCCGGCAGCGGCTGCGCCCTGGGCAGCGGCTTGAAGCCGCAGGGCGGGCGCCTGCGCCCCTCCCGCCCCGCCGCCGGCCGCTGCCTGTTGGCCGCGCTCCGGCGCCTGATGCGGAGCAGGATGTCGGGGCGGTCGCGGCGAAACCAGGGGTTCCTGTAGTGGAGCCAGGTGCCGGCATCGCCCGGCGCGGCTGCGCCAACCCAGCCCGGCCCCTTGCGGAAGCCGTAGCGGTTCAGCTGGCGCAGGAAGCTGCGAAACTGCGTGGCCCGGAAGGTGTGCGGGGCCGGCCCCTGGGAGCCGCCCGGGCCGAGCAGCTCCCGCTCCAAGAGGGAGCGGTCGATGAGCAGCCCCCGCGCCTGGCTGTCCCAGCGCACGGAGCGGACGCGGGGGCTGTTTGCCAGGCGCCACAGCTTGGCGGGGAAGGTGCCGGCGCTGAGCCCGGCGGGCAGCGGCAGCTCCGCCATGGCGTCCATCGCCGACTGTGGCCACAACGACCGGAGACCAACGGCCGCGGCTCGGCTCGGCTCGGCTCGGCTCGGCTCGGCTCGGCTCGGCTCGGCTCGGTTCGGCTCGGCTCGGCTCGGCTCGGCTCGGCTCGGCTCGGCTCGGTTCGGTTCGGCTCTGTTCGGCTCAGTTCAGCTCGGCACGGGAAGCCCCTTGGCAGGGTGGGCTCTGAGAGCAATGGTGGACTCTGTCCCCACGCTGCATCCTGTGCCTGGATCACCGTCGGTGACGGAGGAAAAGGCCATTGCTTTGTCTTGGCTGGGGAAAGGATGAAAAGGGGACATTAGAAAGCATTCTTTTGGCCACCTTTTCAGCAGACTAACTGTTTTTTTCTCGCCATGTCTGCCTGTTTTTTGCAGAGTTGGAACATTTCTCATGATTCGCTGTCAGCAACAGCAGCAGGAAGGGGCAGTGATTTTGTCAGCATTGTCATCAAAACGCTAGTGCTGCCCCATGGATGGATGTTGCTTTATGCCAGGGATGAAAGGCCTTCACTTGTAGGGAGCTCATGCCGGTGTTTTCCCAAATGACGTTGCCATTTTCTTTCCTCAGGAATCGCTTCTTCTGTTTTTCCCCCCATCTGGGGAGATTTCCAATGCAAATGCCTCCTGCAGCCAGCTCCTGCCAATGCAGACTGACCAAGGAGATCTTGCAGTGGACAGAGACTCCCTAGAGCTGGTGTGGAGAGGTGAAGGGGGAAGGTTTGTCCTTTAGTCTTGAAGTCTTGTTGGGGAGCTGATTGTGCTTGGGGGGACTGACAAAAATGATGTGTCCTGAAAAACCACAGAGACTTTGGGGTTGTCATGTTGGGGCAGAAATTTCTGTCTGAGAACTTTTTGAAAAGTTTCAATTAACCTTTTTTTTTTTTTTTTTTTTTTTTTTTTTTCTTTTTTTCTTTTTTTTTTCTTTTTCCCTGCAGAGGTCCTTTTCCATACCTTTTGGGGAACTTCCCTCTGCTGGTCTCCCAGGTCAGGCCATTTCCCAAGGTTCCTTCCCAAAGTGAGGAGTAGCCCATGGCCTCCACTCTCCACTGGAACCAAAGGAAGCACAGAGCTTGCTGTTGTGGGAGAAGAGCTTCTCTTTCCTTTCCCTTTGGGGCAGGTTGGTATGTTCTCATTTGATAAAGGGAGGTTTAAACTCTGGAGGTGTTGCATTTCAAACTGCTCCAGCCTCGAGCTCTAGTGTGGGTATCCTTGGACAAAAGGCCTCCCTGTGTGAGCTCCCAGTGGGCTGGTTCAGTAAGGAAGTTGATATTTCAGGCTTGTGACTGCTGAAAGCAGTTGGTGTCTGGAGGTGTCCGGAGCTGAGAGCGACTACTTTTCTCGCCTGGCTGCAGAAAAGGTAGTTGGAAAGTGGGGATTGCACTTGCAGAGATGGCAATCGGGTGTTTTCCAAGAAATGGGCTGGCAGGGAGGCAGGTCTTGTGCTCAACTGGCTGTGTGTTTGTTTTGGTGGTGGGGAGATGTTGTAATGAATCAGCCGAGACTCCATATCCTTCATGCAGATAAAGCCAATTCTTTATTCACATCGCTTCTTTTGTCCAGTTTTCAGGGACCTCATGCACCACACCCGTTGGCGGGTAGTTTCCTTACTGCCTCATTTATTGGTCAGAAGGTCATTTGTGTGTATATGCTAAGTTTCAGGTTGTTTCCATTTTTCCTTGGTGGGTTCTGATGGAACAGAGCTAATATTTATGCAGATGCACTTGTTTTTCTCCCTAAGAATAGGCAGTTGTGTGAACAAACTTCTCTTTCTCTAAACAGTTTTCAACTGGGAACTTGCAAGCTATTGCTCGCTGCTTAGCTAAAGTAGCATGGCCTCATCCATATTCCATAAGACCTTTCTTTAATAACATTTTTTACCTGTCTGCAACAGGGAGAGTCACAGACACAGACACAGACACCAGCTGAAGCAACAGTGTCATTTACTATCATGCAGGAGTGCAAAGACAAATCAGAAAAGTAGGTGGTAAGCAATGCACCTTATCACTGGTACAAAAGGTTGCCTCTAGTGGTTAAGAAAGATACATCAGCAGACACCCTTTTTACTTTATCCTTCATCCAGATCCACTCATCAGGTGGGGAAAGCTGTCCCAGCAAAGCTCGGGAAAGTCACTGCGAGGAACTAGGAAATCCTACACTGCCTCCCCCTTTCTTGGCCACCAGGCTTCTGACTGCACTGTGAGAGTAGCCCAGCTTTGACAGTGGTGAACGAGCAGTCTGACAGACCTTCTGGGGCAGGAGATCTGATTTCCTTCTCCTCTTGGTTTTCTCCCTGAGCCTGTCCAGGGCTCAAGGAGGAACCAAGGCCAGATGTGGCCTTGTCTGGTTTCTTCATGCTGAAAGGTAAAGATGTGTTTCACCAATGAATGAATGCATAGATCCTAATGATAGTAACACTTGGTTAAGGAGCAGATCCATTGAAAGTTTGGTTGGAAGGGTCATCCAGAGGGCAGATTTAGCTCAGGGCCTGTTGTTCAGGCCTTAGTCCTTCAGTATTTTGTGGTGCAAATCAATGCCCTGGAAAGCTGGAAACAAATGAGTCCCTCTTGAGCACGTTTCAGAGCGGGAGCAGGATTAGCCCTGCAAGGCTGGGCTAGGGCCAAGAGCAGAGGGCCAGCAGGCTGCATTTGCCCAGAGGCAGCCGTCCAGACCAAGAAGGCCACTGGTGCCCAGGGCCTGAGGTGCCCGAGGCTGCCTCCCCGCTGTGCAGCTCTGCAGAGCCCGTGGAGCGCAGGGTCCCGGGCAGCCAGGGCGGCCTGGCTGCCTTGGAGCACGAGGAGTGTCCCAGAGAAGCTGCGGCCCTTTGCTTTTTAACTGTTGCTCAGAGTCTTGTCATTAGTCCACACTGTCTGACATGTTTTCCTTTCCTCTGGCATATTGAAGAGAGCTTTTTGAGAAAAGTGGCTGATGTAGCTTCTGCTGGTGCTGGTGCTTTTGTCTGCAGGTCAGGGCAGGTGGTTTGAACCAAGGACGGAGTCCGCAGTTAACACTGCAGTTTTGCCAAGCCAAGAAAACCATTCACAACTGGGTGACCGATGCTGAGCAGCTTTGCTAGTTTTTGGAAAGTTATCACCTTAAAAAACCCAACAAATGTTCCTACATGAGGGTACCAGCAGTGTACCAAAGATCCCAACTTTTTCCACCTCTTTTCTGTGTCTTTGGTGTTTCTAAGTTCCCCATTCCCCAGCAGGAATGAAAGCATGTATGATAATGTGAGTGATTTGAGAGCTCTGTGTTGTGCCCTGCCACATCAGCGTTGATGACAGGCTGGACATGGACAGGTGTGTCGAGTTCAATTCATCCCAGTTCTGTGCCAACAGCAGCCCCAAGATGCCGAGAAGAACAAGGACGGTGGGTGGGTGTGCACGCACAGCCCTGTGGCCTGACTGCTGTGTGGGCAGAAGGTTCTCAACAGCAGTACATCTTCACTCCCCCAAGTGGGAAGAATATATCAGATCTATATGAAATGAAAATATTTATGAAACTGCACTCAATGGTACATATTTATATGTATCATAGATGCAATTTATCAAATATAATGCTGCATATTCTATATTTTGATATGCCATAATCAATAGAATATATCAAATATAGAGTTGATCTTTCCCTAAGCTATTGCCTGTGGGTCCTAGAGGCCATCTCCTAGTGTTACTACATTTGTGCCTTCTGGTACTAGTTCTTACAGCAGCAACTCCCCTGGGAGTTCCTCCAGGGAACTTCACAGCAAGGGCTTCCATCACTGTCGTGGCTGTGGGAACTTGTTGCTTGCCATTTCTCCCCCAGAATCCTTGTGGATTCTGGAGCATGTCAGCACAGGTGTCCATGGCCCTTCCTTCATCGCCGGCCTGCAGCACTCACAGCCCTGCGGCCTCCCCCTTGCTGCAGCTCGTTTGCCAAGTGCTGCCAAAGGCAGCGGAGCTGGCTCAGGATCCCTGTTGGCTCCTGGGCTCCAGGATGACCTTCAGAGGGACACTTGGAGCACTTCCTGAAGAGCTGCCCATGGCATGGCGGGTGGATTTGTCCTCCCTGGGTGGCTCTGGTTGGAGCTGGATGCTTCGTGGAATCCCGGAGTTTTCTCAGCGGCCTTTGGAGCGAGTTCTCAGCCAAGGTGTGGCTCTGCTGCCATCCCAAATCTGCACCTGCCTTGCCCAGCCTGAGTGCAAGTGGGGCATGTGCTGGGCATGGATGGAGATTTCCATGGCCAAAATCCTCCAGTATATAAAACTGCTCATTGCTCTGGACAGCACAAATCACAAAACACCCATCGCAGTTGACAATTGTAATTTCTTGCAGATTCCTACAGCTGCGCTGCTGATCAACAAATACACCAGAATTGATTTCACATGGAAAATGTAATTTATTACAAATTGCTACACCTGCGCTGACAATACAGAACTATGCCGATGTCAATTTGAGTCTTAAAAAAAGGAATTTATTAGATTTTTACAACAATGCTATGTAAAAATATAGAAATATCCACTTCAGTTAAGAAAACTTAATTTATTGCCAACATCGACAACAAGTCACTAGACACAAAGATCAATTAGGTGTTTAGCAACTTAATTTATTACGTATTACTGCAAGCCTAAAGCCCATCTAGGAATACAAAAATATCAGTATTTCTATCTAAACAGTCGTCTACAAAGATCTCAATCGATACAATGACACAACTATACATCTCCAAACATGTTTAAATAGAAAGATACACCCAGATACACCCACCTCAAAATACAGAAGTCAATACACAGATGTAAATAGAAAACTAGATATATTTACTTCTAGGAATACCAATATACCTAATTAAAGAGCCATATAACTCCAACTGCATAAACAGAAATACCTACACAACTGTATTCATAGGAAATAGAATTAAAACACACATAGAACAGCATACTTACATATACATATACATATACTTACATCCATATATACATATGTTATTACAAAGATGTATGCATATATACAGACACATATATATGTAGCATACATTTATAAATATACCAAGATACATACAGAAATATTCCTATACAAATAGTAACTTGCATATATAAATATCCATGTAATTATTCCTCTCTATGCTACAGTCCATTTATCTTTAAACAGTAATCTAAGCAGAGGGATTCCTGCCACCCCATCTTCAAAGCCTTTCACTCTGTTCTTGCTTCCTCCCCTGCAGAGCAGCACCCCTGGACAAGGACAGCAGATGTCACTGGCTCAGGGGACAGTGCCTGGGGCCACCGGCAGCTCCCAGCGCTCCAGGGACAGCCGAGGCTGGAACTGCTGCTCCGCCCGGCCTGGCCGCCAGCTCGGACCCAGCACAGCAACAGGGGACACAGGGGGCACAGGGGGAGAAACAAGAGCTGAAACAGGCAGCTGAGGGGGGAAAGAGGTAAAAATGCAGCCTAGGCCTACACAAATATCACTCTATCCGTCTCTATCGATTCACAGACCGTCACAGGGCTTTGCTTTGTGATGTCAGGGCACGGTTGCCACGTGGTCGTGGTGACATCGCAAGGTTGCCTTGGTGCACGGAAGGCCTCAGGGGTGTCAGAGCAGCTCTTGAGCTTGCTCAGTGCAGGAACTTGGTCCTGTGCTTGAGGCTTTTGTCAGTGGGCAGCTGCTGACTGACAGGAGACTCCTTTTAGCTAGCGTTAGAGCGCAGTCTGCAAACTTGCACAGCAGTTGCCACAATGATTGGGCAACTCGCCGCTGCAGTTTTCACTGTTTATGGAGTTACTTATTCCTGCTATTTCCTGACTCACCTGGCAGGTAAGTCGAGGTTTTCCCTGGGTGTCACCTAACCTGGTTTTTGTGTCTTCCTGCTCTTTCTTAAGTGACTGAGTTGATTTGGAAACAGAAAGGCCATTGGGATGCCGCTTGGGTAAAGCTCCTGTCAACATGTTCAGCTCAAAAGGGGGTGTGTGTAGCCAGGGCCGTGCGGGCAGCATTTGCAAGGGAACCTGCAGGAGTTGCGTTCCCTCCGTGGGAGAGTCTGTGGCAGCAGAGTTTGCCAATTCCTCCATTGCTGGGTCGAGCAGGACAACTTTGAAAATGTAGACTGGGAGGCCTTCTTGGAAGGTCTTCTAAAAATGGTTGTCTCCAGTTTTCTCAAAGCATCTGCTTCATTTTCCCTTGCCTACTGCAGGTCACCTGAGCCGGGTATTCAGAGGTGCTGATCCTGAGGTGAGTAAGGAAAGAACATTTGATGTTCCTGGTGTTTAAAATTGTGCAGCAAGCTGTGAGCTTGGCCTGTGGCAGTAGAGTGTAGAGGGCCAGCTGAGTAGGCTGCAAGAAAATCCATTTCCATGTCTGCTGCAGCAAGAGCAAAGGCATCACTGCCTATTTCCTAATTTTCCATTCCAGAGCTTTAAAAGAACTAAAAGATCAGCTTTGCAGAGAGAATGGTGCTTCCTGATAGTAGTCAGGGGGGAATATGTAATTTGGAGCAATTTGCAGTGTCCAGTTGAATCAGCCCATTAGAATTTAGTCAGAGTGACTTAGAATCCCCTTGCTCTCCAAGTTGATGATTTGTGCTTAGTAGAGCTGGTTCTAGAGCTGAAGAGAAAGAAGGTTCTAAATGATGGGTCATGGCCTGTGTCTCACGCTCCTGTCTGTCCACAGATCCCAGAACCAAGAGCAGACTCTCCTCCGGCTTCCTCTGCTCCTGGACAAGAAGCCGAAGAGGAGCCAAATGACCAAAAGGCTCCAGCTGTGGTCACACCACAGCCGGAACTTTCCCAGACAGTAAGTGCCACTTCTGGAGGGTGCTGTCTTTAGTGCGAGGCAGAGCTGCAAGTTTCTGAGCAGCCAGCTCTTGCTGTTGGTGGCTGAGAATGCTGAGTGCTGCAGTCCTGCCAGACCTAGCCATTCCCCTCAGCCAGTGACAGCTGGAAAATGGGCTTTGAGCTGCCATGTTTAGGCCCCAGCTTGCTGGGATTCTGATAGGGGCCAGCCTGGAGCAGGAAGGTTCCCTGTCTGCAGAGGAGGGAGCATGTCAAAGGCACTGTGCTCAGCCTTGGTGGATACGTAGGGGACGCTGTGGTCTGGGGACACCTGTCCCCCTCCACAGACGTGCCAAGTACCCACAGGCACCAAAAGTCTTGATCTGACAACACAAGCTCTTTGAGGTGGTTTGTCCCCGTGAGCTTCTTGGCTGTGCTTACCCGGGAGCATTTCAGAGACACGCTGGGGACGTGGAGTTGCTGTTTGAAGACAGGGATCTTGGTGCCTTTGTTGCCAGGTTGTTCTTTTGCCTCTTCAGGCAGAGCAGTCAGTAGCAGAGCTGGCAGGCACTCGGAGTCCACCTGTCTTTTGGCTTTTAATAAGCTGCTAAGAGATGATGTGTTGTCCGTGAATCTTTGGGGGGCCACTCTTCTCTTGTGTGGTAAAAGACACGTTCCCTGTCAGCTTCCAAAGAGGCTGTTGGAGCTTCAGCCCCAGATGGAGGCTGATTGTACTGCTAGTGTCACAGTGGGACAGAGTGAAGGGCAGGGAGAGGGGAATTCAATGGAGCTCTTGGGACTGAGGAGGCCAGGAGTCCCCCAGGCACTGAAAGCACAGAGCCTTGTCATCTGCAGAGATCAGCACTGGGACAGGAGGGTTACAGTGGAAGCAGAGGTGGGCAGGGAAGCAGAAAGAAGTGGCTGAATGAATATGATTTGTACGCTGAAAAAGGAAAAAGCTGAGCCTGATGGCATCTCCCAGTCACTTGCTCTGCATTTGTTTGTACAGAACGTGGAGGCAGAGGCACAAGCAGAACCGCCCAAACCTCCGAGTGACACGATGGCAGCGAGGAGGAAGAGCAGGGAAGACATCAGAAGAACTGAGGATCAATGGAAACTCCATCAGGAGAGGGGCAATCAACAAAACCATGTAAGCGGAGGAGTAGTAGCCACTCCCCTGATGGAAGGTTCTGTCTCCTGTTCTTTACGGAACTTTGGAGACAAGCTGCAGGCAGAGCTGCAGAAAACTCGGGCTAGGATCAAGGCACGGGAGAAGAGGCTGGAGGAAGAAATAGAGATTCTAGCAGAAGACCGAGCGAAAATTTGTCTCCTCCTTGAGAAGCGAGAGGCTCTACAGAAACAAGTGAGTGAATGAGCAATAGCCACTGCAGTCACCAACCTGGTGCTTTCTGCCCTTCTTGCCTTTCCCCTGCAGAGCAGCAGGGGGGTGGGGTGATGCCTCTGAGTGCCATCCTGCTCCAGTGTGTGCCACAGGCACTCTGAAGGACACTCCCTGCTCTGCTGAATCTCAGCTGCTGCCCTGCACAGTGGCACTAGTGCTTTGGCCTTTTGGCCAGCAGTCATCTGAATGCATTCCTGCTGGCCTCTTCCTGCTCTCCTTGTTTCTTGAGGTGTTCTTGCAGGTGAACACGGTGACCCAGATGGATCTGGAAAGAAGCTGTCTGTATCCCTTGTGAATCTGGTCCTCTCCCTTTCCTCAGAGTCGATGACTCTTGGCTGACAGGGACAAGCTGGACTCTCTGACTGCTTTGCTCTCTTTGACTTGAGGTGGAAGTGTTGACATCTCGCCTGGCAGCCTGCAAAGATTTCCATCAAGTGACTGGCAGCAAGGAGCCCCAAGATTCCTGTGAGGCACAGAAACTGTCCCAAGCAGCAGCGCTGCCGGTTGGGCACGTTCAGAAGATGCCGGAGGAAAAGAGGACTCCATGGGAGAAGGTAGAACATTTGAACAAAGAGCTGCAAGTGTGTCTGCAGCCCTTGGAGGGGGAAAAGCGTCCTTGGGAGAAAGTGGAATGGTCATTTTGGCAGTCACCCTTCAGAAAACCCACGCAAATGCATTTTGGAGAAAATGGACAATGAATCTGGCCTTGCACTCCAGTCAAACCAGCCTTTGGCTTTGAGCCATCCAGTTTGAGGAGTGGACATCAGAACAAACCCATGGCAGAGCCCTGCATGTGGCTGACAGCATCTTGCTAAGGGCTTGCATTTGAAATGGGATCTGGGGCTAATCTCTGCCAGCCACTTTTCTTTCTGACACCAACTCCTTTGTTGTCTCAGATCTCCACAGGCTCTTCTGTTGAACCTGCAGGAGCAGCAGTGTCACCTGAAGGCACTAGTGCTGGCCAAGCTGTGCAGTGGAACCCGGGCAGTTCGTTCATCTCCAGCACTGACACGGCTTCTGCTCAGCAACAGGAGATGGAGGATGATGAGGATGAGTCCCTGGAGCTCCTGAGTATGTCTTGTGTCTTTCTTCTCTGAGGGACAGTGTATTGTGTGCACGTGTCAGCACAGCTGGACCCAATGATTCTCCTCCCTTTGGTGTCCCAGGAGCATTTAGGGCTCCCCACAGGAAAGGCTGTGCTCCAAGGCAGCAAGAGAGTGCTCTGGGTGTTCCCACTGCCTCTGAGGGCAGCTTGGACGTGCCTGGGGTTTGCCTGAGCTTCCCCAGCTGCTAAAGGCAGAAGCAGGGGTTGTCCTTGCATCAGCAGAAGGCTGTGAGCTAGCAAATGATTTGGGCAAGTCCTGTGTGCTAGTGGCCAAACTGGATAGAATAGTCAGCTTCCTAAATTCTCCTTAGACTCCTGACTTCTCATCTGCCATCCGAGCAAAAAAATACCTTCATGGAAATTGATTGGTTTTGGCATTTTGTCTTTTGGTTGTGGTTTTAGTTTGGGTTTTTTTCCGGATTTTTTTTGGGTAGAGGTTTTTTTCTCCATCTTGAAGGAGCTCTTCTGCCCCATGTGTCTTAGTGACGTCATTTTGATGATGTTCTTATTTACCACTACTACATCTGCAGGGTTTTTAATGAGAATATTATATATTTGTCAGTGAGGAATCTTTGGAAAGAACATCAGGTGACAGCAGAAACAGAGAGCAAGAGCTGTTTTTTTTGTGCCCCCAATGAAAAAAAACAGATCTTTTTATTACAATCTGTATTTCATATCCTAGTTTTGTTCCTAGAAAGATACATCCAAGAGACATAGGCCTGGGACATGATCAGATAAAAGTGCACTGTAGGCATTTCTCAAGTGTGAGCCTCGAGCCCATCTGCTGTATATTCCTCAGATCCATGACACTTTTTCCTACCTGATTCCCAGTCATTCCCATGACTGTTAGAATGCTACCCACTGGCCCAAGCCCTGCTCAGATCAGTCTCTAGGAAAACACATCAAGCCCTTTGTGATTCTACAGCACAAGTCATTGAAGCTGCTTCTTGCCCAGAGCAGCTGCCGGTCCTGTGCCCTCAGATAAGACCTGGTGGGGCTGAGAAGAGAGCCCAGCTGACTCTCTGTCTCCCGTCACCTGTTGGCACAAAAGGGCACTGACGTGCACCTGGGTGTGTCTGCTCTCCAAGCCAATCCTGCCGTGTCCTCAGTGGGGGCAGCAGCTTGGAAGGGGCTGGGTGTGGCCGTGCCTTCTTGCCATTGCTTGTCAGTGCTGGTGCCTGGGCTTTGGCAGCTTTGTGGCGGTGGCTGCCCTGGCCCTAAGGGCTGGTGTGAGCGCCGAGGCTGGAGCCTTCCTTAGCTGGGAGAGTGCCGCTGCCGGCCGGCCGCTGCAGCGCGGAGCTGCCCCGAGGCAGCAGCCCCTGCTCTGGGCTGGCTCCTGCACGGCCTGGGCTGGGCTCACAGAGGGTCAGCATCTCCTCTGGGCAGCTGTCCGTGTCCCGCCGGCACCTGAGGAGCACTGCTGTCCTTGCTGCCCTTGCCCGCTGCGGGAAGGTGGGCACGTGTGCGGGGCTGAGAGGGCGAGTGCAATGGCAGGGACTGATCCCTGCTGTCAGGGGGAGGAGAAGCAGTGTGGTTCTTCACGTGGGCCACGGGCAAGGGCGTCTTCCAGCTCAGCCTGCTCCTCAAGGGTGAGGGTCCTGCTGCTGAAGGCCCCTTGGGATTGGTTAGAGCATGAGCTGCTTGGGTTTACAAAGGGAAAGGCATTCTTTTGGTAAAGTGCTGCAAGGTGGGGAAGATGCCCTCCTCTCCTGGGAATGCATCTCCCTGTGCTTTGTTTGCTGTCAAGAGATCTCTTCAAAGGACTGTAGAAATCAGTGCTGGCCTGCTTGTACTGCAGAGCTGCCTGTCTTGTTGCAGTTCTTGCAGTTGTTGTTGTTACGCAGCTGGCCACAAAGGACTCAGAAGGCCAGACTGCACAGCCCCAGCAGGGCTGCCTTTTATATCTCCTGGATAGTGGGATCTCTGCTTTCAAGTGAACATCTTGCATTTTGTTTCCCTCAGGGCAAATGGCGAGCATGGAAAATCCCCGAAAGAAATACATTGAAGAGGAAATTGTTGGCAGAGGGTGAGTCCAACCACAGTTACTTGTACACAATCTTGGGGCAACGATTTGCTGCTGGAATATCTGTCAAGGGTGAAGTCAGGCAAGTTGCAAACATATTCAGACACTGGGGTTAGTCTGCCCCATCTCTCAGTACCAGCCAGAATTTGGAAGTGTGGTCAGAAGGAATTGTCAAAGACACTTGGATTTCATTGCCAGAAACAGCAACCACCCCTTTTTGTAGCAGGCAGATAACTGTTTGAAGGAACATTTCTTCCCAAGAGTTTGCTGAAGGAAATAGTGTGATCAGGATAAAAACTGCCCAGTTTAGAAACTGAAATCCAAGATGAAAGAATCACCTGGCCTTTTGAGCTGAGGCACTAAACCCCAATGCTTCAGAAACAGGCCCAGTGCCCATGCACTGGAGAGGAAAATGCATCATCTGCCTTCTGGCAGAGCCCTCCTGCATGCTGCAGGTTGGAGGCATTTCCAGCAGACATCTCCTGTCTGGACTGGCTTTCACTCCAAGGTCTAAATGGCTTCTCCTTTCTTTGCTGCTGTTTTGTTTCTAGGGCTTTTGGAGAGGTTTGCAGAGCCATCGACACTGCCACAGGACGACAGGTAAATGTCAAGAGCCCCTGCAGATTCTGCTGCTCTCCAGGGCTTTCCTCTCTCGTGTCAGCTGTGGCTGCAGCTGTGGCTAGAGCTGTGCTGCAAAGGAACAAGAAGCACGGACTGGTGCCAGCCAGCCAGCTGCATTTGGGACAGTCTTTGTCCTGCTCAGCTGCCAGAAGGAAGGCAAGGAGGGCAGCGGTTCCTTTCAGAGAAGGACGCTCTCCCTGGCTCTCAATTGCTCCAACAAAGGTGGTGCCTTGCAGCATCTCACTGCTCTCTGGGGCTACGGCTTCAGAGTCCTCAATTCCCATTTCTGGCTGCCAGCAAATACATCTGAATGTTCCTGCCAGTTCCTTAGCCACCTGCAGTGCTGCACTTGGGAACTGCACGTAGGGAGAGATCTGCAAGGCGTCCCTAAAAGCCCTAAGCCTTGCCTATAGCCCGAGATGTATCCACAGAGTACCAAGGCACGCATTTCTTCCTCTGAAGTACGGACAGAGAAACAGAGAGTGTGCTCAGAGCTTTGGGGGGTGAGAGTTGAGACACCATTTTTAACAAGTGGACAAGGCAAATTGTGGTCAGTGGCCACGTGTCCTGGAACTGGCCCCCAAAGGAGCAGAGAAATGAGCTGTAGGAATGTCAGTTCCTAATTACTCCTTTGTCTAATCGCAAGGCACTTTGGCAGAGCTCACCTGTGTCATTGCAAAATCACTCGCTCCATGTGTGTTGTGGTCTCATTCCACCAGCTTCTAAAGTTACTGATTTTCTGTGTCATTCTAGGTGGCCATTAAGAAAATCAATCTTCAAGGACTGAATAGGAATCAACAAGCGCTTAATGAAATCATGATCATAAAGAAGAATAAGAGTCCCCATATTGTGGATTATTTAGACAGGTGAGTGGTCATGGTCTCTTCCCATGAAGGTTTGTTTCCGTAGTAAGAGCATGCGAGGTTAAAACCCCACTTTGGACACTGGCAGAAAATAGAGCTGTTAATAATCAGTTAATTATTATTTCTCTACTCATCTCCAATGGATGGGAAGAGAGTGTATTTTGCCTGCGTGTGTCTTCCCTGACTTTCAAACACTGAGCTGGAACATTGGCCAAAAACCTGAATCAACCCTCCCATACTAAGTCAATACCTTGTAAGCTCACTGCCTCCATGTTGTCTCAAGATTGATTTTTTCAAGTTTCTTCAATGCTGATGAAGCATGCTAGAGAGGATTTCCCTTGGATTGTTGCCCCTCTTTTCCAGGGCTGGCCATGCCAGGAACACTAGGTGCTCCTTTCCAGAAATACCATGCGGGACAGGTTTTTCATCTTGGCTGATACTAAACTGTACTTTTTGCTTGCTGGCCATCTAAAATATCTCCTTTTTCACAGATGTGCTGTTCTCCTTGAGACTGCACAGACTGCAAACAATGCACAGCCTAAAGGGAGTGTCTATTCCTTGAATTCTGTCCTTGTCACAAAGGGACCCGGAAACAAGAATCAAGCAAAGAAACCAATGTATGCATGTTCATCTGCATGGCCTTGTTCCCTTCTTTCAGCTACCTTGTGCTCGACGAACTCTGGCTGGTGATGGAGTACATGGATGGAGGCTCTCTGGATGATGTCATCGCTGAGGTTCGCATATGTGAACACCACGTTGCAACCATCAGTCGAGAGGTGAGGGATCCCATCTGTGCGTCCCAGGGCTTGGGCAGTATTGTCTGGGAAAGGGGCTCAGGACAGGAGTGATTCCGTGAGCCAGGCTTTGTTTCTGTGTGGCTGATATGCTCTGGGCAAGCAAGAGCCTCTCAAGTGAACAGCCTGCCAGTGCCCCTGCACTCACTGGACTCTGTTCTTGTCCTCTTCTCTCCCGCTGTTGCATTCTCACTCTGGCTCTTGTATTTGCTCTTCTCCATCTTGCCTCTTTGGCCTGTCTGCACTGCATTCCTTGCCTGTAAAAGCAAAGGTGGGGGTGGCACTGTTTGAAAGGAGCAGCAAAGAAGAAAGACTCATTTCTCTGAGTCCTCAGCTGGAAAGGTTAGCAGTGCAGCCAGAGTGCTCTGTACTTCTGAGCACATGCACTGCAGCAGCAGTCATCCTGGCTGGTTTGCAGGGCAGAGTCTACACCAGCAGTTGCTGTTGCTCTTTGACAAGCTGACATGCCTTTCTTTAGAAAGGTGCTGCTCTGCCTGTGTTGGAGCAGCGAGCTCTTGCCCTCAACGGCACTGTCTTCTGCCATTACTCCTCATTCCCCTGCAGAGGGAATCTTGGAGAGCTCTTTCCTTTGTTGTGTGATAAAATCACATCACTGATTTTTGCCCTCCCGTTTCTGGTTTCTCTCTCAGTGCCTGCAAGGACTGGATTTTCTCCATTCCAACAACGTGATACACCGAGATGTGAAGAGCCTCAACATTCTCCTCAAAACGGATGGCTCTGTCAAGCTGGGTCAGTATATTCTTGGGCAGGTGCAGCGTTCCAGGGATATGTGGGCTGTGGGGCTGCTTTTGAGTGAGTGCCAACCCCCCCAAAATGGTGCTGGTGGCAGTGCAGGGAGCCTGTTGTGAGCTGAGCACACGGTGGCAACGTGCACAGACCAATGGCAAGGATCGAGCAGTGCACAGTGGCATTGCTCTGTGTGTGTCCCTTCCAGAGGGAGGGGGCTACAAGTCTAAAGCTTCAGGGGAAGAAAAGACACTGCTGGAGGCCGTGTAAAAAATGTGGGGATTTTTGAAGCAGCCAATGCCATATTTCCTTGGCTAAAGTCCTGAGGAAACAGAGCAGGGACAGTTGTCCAGGAGATTCAGCAGCACATTCTCCAACTTCAACTGGGCAATTCTTTTCCTTGCTTTCCTAATTGCACAGGATTCAAATAAAAACGGTCTTTTGCTTTCTCCCCAGCTGATTTTGGCCTCTCTGCTCAACTCACCTATGAGCAGAGTAGACGGAGATCGGTGACCGGGACTGCTTGGTGGATGGCGCCTGAAATTGCAAAAGCTGAGTCCTATGGCCCCAAAGCAGACATCTGGTCTTTTGGAATTGTGGGCATTGAAATGGTGGAAGGAGAACCTCCTTACGGGAATAAAGGTCCTCTCGTGGTAAGGTGTAAATACTCTCTGATCCCGCTGTCTTTCTCCCCCATCCCACGTTCTGTGTGCCATTGGACAAAATTCCATTGCCATCTGCTGGAACTACTTTCACCATGGTCCCTTTCTGAAAAAGTCCCGGCAGCACATCAGCATCTGCTGGGGTTTTGGTTGCATCCATGGGGGAACTCAAGCCTTAGCCCAGGCAGACAATCTCCCTTCTCAGGCAACATTGGGCTTTGGCTTAGAAGTCGTTCCAGCTCTTTTGGCCGTGTAGATGGCCCTACTAACAGGAAACAAGCATCTTAGAGCTGCTGTTCTCTTTCCTGAAATGAAGGAAAGAAACCCAAACCCAACAAAGTTTCTAAAGCAGTGGTTTGGAGAGAAGTGTACCCCCATTCTTCTCACAGGGAAACTTGCCTTAACTGAGGGATTTCCTTTCTTTACTTTTAATTACCATTGTTTTCAAGAACCAAGGAAAAAGCTTGATGACTTTTATAGCAGCTGTGCTTAAGGGACCAACAAGTGCTGCAGGGATGCTTTTCATGTCATACTCCTTGGAAATACTAGAGTGAGTTAGTAGAGCAAAGTCCCTCTTCCAACTAGCCTGTCAAGCTGGTCAGGTGAATCCTCGGAGAAGCAAAGGTGCTTTTGCTGATGTAGTTTCCACTAAGGAGGTCAGTCAATGAAATCAGCTGCCAGGGCAAGATCTGCTGGATGCTGGAAAAGCTGTGACTGCATCAGGCTTTGGGTTTTTTGTTGGTCCAGGAAAGTCATCTCTTCCTCTGTGCCACGGCAGAAACTGCCACTGCAGAGTGCAGCTGAAACAATGGGATCTGGGAGAGCAGTTCCAGATGTGAAAGAAGCAGCTGAGAGACTCGTCTTTCCTTTTTCTCCAGGCTCGATTCCTGATAGCCACCAAAGGGATCCCAGAGCTGCAGCAGCCCAAGCTCCTCTCCCCTTTGCTGCGTGACTTCCTGAGCTGCTGCCTGCAGAGAGACGAGGAGCGGCGCTGGTCTGCCAAGGAGCTGCTGCAGGTAAAATGCCAAGGGGCTGCAGGGGAAACAGTGTCCCAGGGACGGGCTCCTCCTGCACTGAAGTGCCAGGCATCAGATGAGCCTCGTCCTCCTCACCTCCACTCTTGGTGCTGTTCAAATGAGAACAGCCAGGAATCCTAGACTGGGCTGGGCTGGCAGGGACCTGTAAGCGTCATCTGGTCCAAGTGCCCTGCAATGAGCAGGGGCGTCTTTCAAGAGATCAGGATGCTCAGACCTGAAATATTTCCAGGCCTGGGACATTTAGCAGCTCTTGCAGTAAGCTGTGCCACTGTTGTCCCACTGTTGCTCCTTAGACCTACTCTGACTCAATCCCCATTTTCATTGAAAAAAAGATTACCCTTATTTTGGGGCTCTTAGCTTGGAAAGTAATGGTTCATTCTTGGCTTTTTTGTTTTCCTTTGTGCAGCATCCATTTGTAACATCGGCCAAGCCTACATCCAGCCTGGTGCCACTCATCCTTACCTTTAAGAGGTGGAAGGAGTTGACAGGAATGGACCAGTCACTTAAAAACTTTTTCTTCCATCACCAGCATCGTAGTGGATTGTAGAGTAGGATTTTAGCCTAGGATTGTAGGGTAGTATTTTGGCCTAGGATTGTAAATAAAGTTTCTGAAACCTCAAGTCATTTTGAAGATTCTCCTCCTTCTGAGCCTGTGAGAATGCTCAACATTTCCTTCTGAACTGTCCATTTTTGCTTAGAGGTGGAAAGTGACATTGATGCCTTCTTTGGTACGGTTTGAAGGGGGAGTAGGCTCTTCTTTCGTCATGCTCTCCGGACCGCAGTGCCTTTGGAATATGGCCCAGGGGCTGGGTTTTACCCAGCTGTGGCACTTGTGTTTGAGGCAGAAAGGGCAGTGGCATTTGCAGGCAGAACCAAAGGACGAGTGGGGCAGCCCAAATACCCTGTGCAGATGCAGGCCTTGAGCTCTGACTCGAGAGCATTTGGGTTGCTGCCACTTGCATTTGTATCCCTAAGTGCAATCTCTTTGTCTGGGGGAGAGTTTTGCCCAAGTGAGACAGCAGAAAGATCAGGGAGGCTGCTGGGAAAGGCGCAGAGCTGGTGCAGAGCTGTCAGCGGCTGCAGGGTGAGCCCAGGCCCTGCCTTGCCCAGGCTGGAGCCCCAGCAGAGCCCTGGCAGAGCCCGGAGCAGCCTGAGCCTGGGCAGAGGCAGCTGCAAGGAGGCCCTTGGAGCTGCAAGAGGCAGCAGCCCGGCCCTGGGTGCCTCTTGGGGGCCCCGGGCGAATCCTGCGCTCTCAGAGCCCAGCTGGCAGCCGGCTGCTCCCGAGGGGAAGCGTGGCCGTGCTGGGCACAGCACAGACCGGTGGCATCGGCCGTCCGGAGCGTGCACAGGAGCAGAGAAAGGCAAACCACAGCCGAGGGCTGCAGGCCTGGCTGAGGATTGCCACCCTTGTGCCGGCTGCCCTCTAACTCCTGGCCAAGGCGAGCAGTGTGTGCAGCGCTCTGGGCACAGGGGAGGGAGCCGGGCTGCTCCGCAGGCTCCGGCACAGGGCAGCCTCCTTCAGGCACGGCGCTTCTGCCGGGGGAAGCGAGGCCAGCGGCAGGCAGGGACAGCTTGTCAGGTCACATCTGCAGGAGCCGGGGCCTCACACGGCTCTGGGAGGAAGCGCCTGCAGTGCTGGAGTTGTGCACTGAGCCAGAGCAAAGGGGTGAAATGCAGAGTGTTCTGCAGAAATATTCCAGGGCGCCAGGCCAGCCTGCTTTGAGCTCTCTGGCACACAGCAAGCACTGTGCAATGCAGCCCTGAGCTGCTGGGAGAAGGGTGTTAGAAAGGAGCCAACTCTTAGATGAAATTAAATGGGGAAAAAGTCCTCAAAGCCAAAGAGAACTGTTTCTTAGGAAGGATTCCCCTGAGCTGGGTGTGTATCTCCCTCTCCCAAGAGCCAAACACACACACAACACACACAACACACACACAGAAAATGCTGCTTTTTACTGCCTTTCCCAGTCCAGGGTGAACCGTGTCCCCTTTCCCTTTGGCTGGGTAAAAGGAAACTTGTATTCTGTCCCCACCGCCTCCTTTTCTGTCCCCTCCCCTCTTCTCCTACTTCCCTTTTGGTTTGGTCTTCACGCTGGCCTTTCTCCCAGCTCACAGCAACACCCAACAAATCAACTAGAACCAATCCAAACCCTCAATAACAACCCCAAGAACCAACAGTTTTCGTTCTTTCTTCTAATAACCCTGCAGCTGCAGCAAAATATTACCTCCTATCTCACTGAGGGAATCGGGCATGAGCCTGTGGCTCGTGCTTGAGCAGTGAACTGATTTGGAAGGGAGCAGAAGGGTTTCAGTAGGCAGTTTGTGTTTTTCTTCTGAATTGCTGAAGGAAAGACACACTCTGGCTTCAGTCAGCAAAAACATTTTCAAGGTGCATTGAGGACATGCTTGTGAGCAATTCCCAGAGAAGGCAGGTTTTGAGAAAATGTTGAACTGTAACAAATTGTGAATTCCCTTTGCATTAACAGAGTGTTA
>NW_027094635.1:0-68617 GCF_029207755.1 Chamaea fasciata
GTGACACGCTGGGGATGTCACCACTGCTGCCACCTCTTCCTCCTCAGGGTGACATGCTGGGGATGTCACTAGCACTGTCATGTCCTCCTGACCAGTGTGACACCCTGGGGATGTCACCATCGCTGTCACCTCCTCTTCATCCCCGACAGGAGGATGTCCTGGGGATGTTGCTGCTGTGGTTATCTCCTCCTCACTGGGTTGACAGCCTGGGGATGTCACCGCCGCTGTCACCGCTGTGGTCACCTCCTCCTCCTCCTCATCCCCAACTGGGGGACACCCCAGTGACGTCACTGCTGTGGTCACCTCCTCTTTGTCACCGAGGTGACAGCTCTGGGACGTTGTGACTGCGTCTGCTGTCACTGCTGCCACCACATCCTCATCCCTGCCACACGGGCCACCTTGGGGTGGCACTGCCACCTCCTCGTCCTCACTGGGGTGGCACCCCAGGGACATTGTGGCTGTCACCACTGCTGCCACCTCCTTGTCCTCCTTCTCCCGATGCCCAGCAGGGTGACACAGGGATGATGTCATGGCCGCTTCTGCTGTCACATCTTCCTCCTCATCCTCCCCACTGTGGTGACAACTTGGGGACGTCGTGTCTGCTGTCCTCACTGGGTCCATCTCCGCCACACCTGTGACCAGCAGGGGGCGCCGGGGCGGTGCCTGAGCACCTGAACAGCCCCGCCCTGCCCTCACCAAGGGTGGGCTCAGGGCTCCGGCACCTGTAGGGGAGGTGGGGTGGGCTCACTGGGGGCGTGGCTCCACAGGCCACGCCCCACATATAATCCACAACCCCCAGGCCCACCCAATACGCCTCAGCCCCGGTGGTCTTCCTCTTAGGCCACGCCCACTAACATCAAGCCACGCCCCCACAGAGCCTCACCCGGCACACCCCACACGTGCCTATCTGGCCACGCCCCCAAAATGAAACCACGCCTCCATCAACACTAAACCACGCCCCTGAAGCAATTTAGCCCCGCCCCCTCATAAGACCCCCGGCCGCCCCCTCCTCGCCTGGCCCCGCCCCCGATCTGGCCCCGCCCCAGCCATGTCCGCCCCCTGTGGCCCCGCCCCCGCGCAGTCCCCGCCCTGTGCGCGCTCACCGGCCGCGCTCCCGCTCCCGCCGCCACCGCCGCTTCCGGGGCCGCCGCGCCGCGCGCCCCGTGACGTCACCACGCCGCCGCATCCACCAATCACCGTGCGGCGCGGAGGAAGGGGGCGCGGCCGCTGAGTGCCGACCAATCAGCGCGCGCGGGGTGGAGCCAAAGGAGTGACGCCTCTTTTGGCGGGTTCTCGCGCTCCACCCCCTTCCCTCATGACTCCCAGTGACGTCACGCAGGGGGCGGGGCGGCCCGCAGCCTCGTGCCGAGGGGCGGGGCCAGAGAGATCGCTATAGGCGCTATAGGAGCCTGGCCCCGCCCCCGCAGGTCCATGAGGGCCATAGGGACCCCCGAATGTCCCTGGGGGCACCCGAGGGGCTGCGGGACCCCAAAGGGCCTTTAGGGGCTCCCAGACGAGCTACAGGAGCCACGGCCACGCCAGCGGTGCTTTAGGAGTTCCCAGAAATCCTATAGGCACCTCCTGAAGAGCTTTAGGGGACCCCAGAAATCCTATAGGCACCCCCTGAAGAGCTTTAGGGGTCCCCAGAAGTTCTTTAGGCTCCCCCTGAAGAGCTTTAGGGGAGCCATGCAGGGACTTTAGGCTCCCCAGATCTCCGCAGCGGCGCTCAGAGGCTCTGTAGGGTCTCACAGACACGCTGCAGGGACAATGGGCACCCCAAGAAGCCCCACAGAGCCCCTAAACGGCTCCTCCCACGTCCATAGGGACCCCCAGTCTCCCACAGGACCCCCCCCCCCCCCAAAGCGCCATAGGGACTTTCCCAGGGGAGCTCCGGGCCCCCACCTCGGGTCCAGCCCAGGGGCAGGGCTCCAGCCGGGGGGCGGTGCCTCGGGGGCCTGAAAACCCCCCAGCTCCCCTCCGCGCCCCCCACACACACCTGAGACCCACCCCCCGTCTCCCCGGCCCTCCCTCAGGACCCCCCCATGGCACCTCCACCGCCCCCCGGCCACCTCAGCCTGACCCGCGGGGTCCAGGTGAGAGAATGGGGGGAGACCCCAGGGGAATGAGGGGAGGGGGGAGCACAGCCCGGAGCTGAGGGGGCCGCGGGCATCCGGGGCGGGGTGGGGACCCGAGGGCGGCCACGGCGTTTCCTGCCCCCGGAAAAGGGAAGTGAAAGAAAAGACCCGGTTGGCTTTGAACGGGGAGGTGACCCCGAGGGGATTTGGGGGAGCTCCGGCAGCCCCCATTTTGGGGGGGGGGGGCCGCAGGTGACCCCCACCCCCCCCTCCTGCCTCCCCAGCCCCCCCTGTACCAGGACGCCGTCGCCCGCCGCGCTCTGCGGCCCGCGCTGCTCAGGTGAGTTGTTGACCAGCGGGGGACAGGTGACCCTGGCCAGGTGTGTCCCTCCCCTCCTTTAACCCCCCCCCTTCCCCATTTCCTCAGGAGCGTTTCGGTGCCGGCCGAGCCCCCCGCGCCCCCCGCCATGGATGTCACCTACGCCGTGGTCAACAAGCCCCGCCGAGGGGGCGTGGCCGCGGGGAGAGGCCCCTCCCCTTTAGGAAGAGACCCCGCCCCCTCCGGCACGTGCTCGCTGCCCGGCAGCCCCGTGCGTCGCCCCTCCCCCAGCCCGGCAGGTGAGTGGGGGGGGTTTGGGGGGAGCCCAGGTGTTGGGGGGAGGAGGGGGGATCCCCAAGACCGATAATTCTGACCCTGTCCCCCCCCTCCAGGCTCCCCCAGACCCACCGATGGCGCCTACGAGGTGGTGACCCCCCCCGTGGAGCCCGGCAGCGGCCCCTCCCTCGGTGAGCACGGGGGTCTCTGGGGTCCTGGGGGGGGGGGTCTCGGTGTCTGGGAGGGGTTTGGGGGGTCCCTGGTGTCCAGCCCCCCCCTCATTAACCCCCTGTTCCCCCCACCCAGGGTTTAATTTCCGCATCGGGAAGCCCAAGGGGCCGCGGGACCCCCCGGCCGAGTGGTCCCAGGTATGAGGGGGGGGGTGGGTCGGACCCCTGGGCCCCCCCCCCAGCACAGGAGGGGCTGCAGCAGAACCCGGCCGATCCTCACAGAGCCCGATATAGAGAAAAACTGATTTATTTTGACAAATAAAAAATTGACTCTGAGAGACCCAGACGTGCCCGGGGGGGGCACAGAGGGGGCTCAGCTGCCCAGGGGGTCTCAGGTCTCCAGGTGAGCCCCACCTGGGGGGGTTCTCCGGGTGTTTGGGGGGTCCTGGGGGGCTCAGGTGGCGCTGAGCAGGCGGCGCTTGGGGGCCGTGGCCGTGTACGGGTGCCAGCGCCACTCCACGTCGGCGGCGTCCCCCTGCTCCAGCGTCCCCAGGCGGATCAGGTAGGCTGGGGGGGACACGTGGGGGAGGAATTTGGGACATCTGGGGACACGAGGGGACGTTTTTAGGGCTGTTGGGGACAGTAGGGGACACTCACGCCTCAGCTGGAAGCGGGGTCCCACCTCCTCCAGCTCCACCGTGCGGCCCCGGCGCCGGTACACGTGGTTCCTGTGGGGACGGGCCGGGGGGGGTCACAGGGGCCCGGGGGGGGGTCTGGCCGTGTCCCCGTGTCCCCCCAGGTGTCACCCACCGCACTAAAATGACGTCATCCTCGTTGGCAAAGGTCACCACGCGGCGGCTGTCGGGGCGGGGGACGGGGAACAGGTGCTTCAGGATGGTCCCAACCTGAGGGGGGGACACGGATGGGACAGGGGTGGGGACAGGGACAGAGAGGGGGACAAGGATAGGACAGGGATGGGGACAGGGATAGGGTCACCCCGCCCCTGGGACGCCCCCGCGTCCCCCCGCAGTGTCCCCATTTCCTCCGCCATGTGCCCCCAGTTCCCCCCGTGTCCCCGTTTGTTGTCCCCCCTGGCCGTACCCTTTTCCCCAGGGTGGAGTCCAGGCGCAGCAGCAGCAGGTGGGGGGCGGCCAGCGGGGCCCCCCCGAGCCCCCCGACCTCCTGGCGCAGCACGGCCCCGCTCAGGGTGAAATGGGCCGTGGGGCCGTGGGGCAGGTGGGACACGGTCAGCCCGTCTGGGGGGGGGCGAGGTTTGGTCAGGACACGCCCCTCAAACAGGCCACACCCTCTTGGGAATAGCCCCGCCCATTCCCCAAAGCCACACCCACTCCCATAAGCCACACTCTCTTCTGAGGAGAGACCCCAAAAAAGGGACCCCCAAATCCGGGGGAGGGATGGGAAGAGGGACCCCCCCAAATTCGAGAGGAATGTGGACAGAGGGACCCCCAAATCTAGGGGAGGGTGGGGAGAGGGACCCTCCAGTCAGGGGACAGGGATCCCCAAACTGGGTGGAAGGGTGACACCCCCACATCCCCAACCCAGCTGGCCCCACCAGTGTCCCCAGAGTCCCCAGTGTCCCCGTGTCCCCAATATCTCCATTGTCCCCACTGTCCCCGGTGTCCCCAGAGTCCCCAGTGTTCCCAGTGTCTCCAGTGTACCTAGAGTCCCCAGTGTCCCCAGTGTCCCCAGTGATCCCAGTGTCCCGGCAGCCCCGTGTCCCCAATATCCCTGGTGTCCGCAGTGTCCCCAGTGTCCCCATTGTCCCCAGTTTCCCCAGTGACCCCAGTGTCCCGGCATCCCCGTGTCTCCAATATCCCCGGTGTCCCCATTGTCCCCACTGTCCCTGGTGTCCCCAGTGCCCCCAGTAGCCCCAGTGTCCCCACTGTCCCCGGTGTCCCCAGTATCCCCAGTGTCCCCAGTATCCCCATTGTCCCCCCATTGTCCCCATTGTCCCCGGTGTCCCCATTGTCCCCAGTGTCCCCGGTGTCCCCAGTATCCCCATTGTCCCCCCAGTGTCCCCATTGTCCCCAGTATCCCCATTGTCCCCATTGTCCCCAGTATCCCCATTGTCCCCAGTGTCCCCCCATTGTCCCCATTGTCCCCAGTGTCCCCACTGTCCCCAGTGTCCCCAGTATCCCCATTGTCCCCAGTGTCCCCAGTGTCCCCAGTATCCCCATTGTCCCCAGTGTCCCTGGTGTCCCCATTGTCCCCATTGTCCCCAGTGTCCCCAGTGTCCCCATTGTCCCCAGTGTCCCCGGTGTCCCCAGTGTCCCCATTGTCCCCAGTTTCCCCAGTGACCCCAGTGTCCCGGCATCCCCGTGTCTCCAATATCCCCGGTGTCCCCATTGTCCCCACTGTCCCTGGTGTCCCCAGTGCCCCCAGTAGCCCCAGTGTCCCCACTGTCCCCGGTGTCCCCAGTATCCCCAGTGTCCCCAGTATCCCCATTGTCCCCAGTGTCCCCCCATTGTCCCCATTGTCCCCGGTGTCCCCATTGTCCCCAGTGTCCCCGGTGTCCCCAGTATCCCCATTGTCCCCCCAGTGTCCCCATTGTCCCCAGTATCCCCATTGTCCCCAGTGTCCCCCCATTGTCCCCATTGTCCCCAGTGTCCCCACTGTCCCCAGTGTCCCCAGTATCCCCATTGTCCCCAGTGTCCCCAGTGTCCCCAGTATCCCCATTGTCCCCAGTGTCCCTGGTGTCCCCATTGTCCCCATTGTCCCCAGTGTCCCCATTGTCCCCAGTGTCCCCGGTGTCCCCACTGACCGGGCCGCCCGCGTGTCTCGTGCACCACCAGCAGGTCGGTGACACCCGCGGCCCGGCAGGCGCCCACCAGAGCGCCCAGCTCGGCACGGCCCCGGTTCATGCGGCGCGCCCCCGGCAGCAGCAGGCACAGCTCCTGGGGACACGGGGACACGGGGCGGGGTCAGCGGGGACACGCCCCCTTGGTGTCGCCCGGTGTCCCTTACAGCATCCCCGTGTCCCCAAATCGCTCCCCCCCGTCCCCATTTGTCCCCTCAACACAGAGTGACAATGTGACTCATGCCTGGCCTCGCCCCGTTCCCAATTTAGGATTACTGAGAGCCACGCCCACATCCAGGCCACGCCCACAATGACCCCTCCCACTCCTATGCATTCGCCACCTGCATTGGCTCAGCCCTAGCACAGTCCCCAAGGGGTGGGGCCAAACAAGCCCCTCCCGCTGCTCAGCCACACCCACCAAAGCCCCACCCCTGCTGAGGCCACACCTTCACACGTAGGATTAAGGTGCTTAAGCTTGGCCACGCCCACCCGGGGCCGCACCCAACTCAGGCCATGCCCACCTGAGCCCCACCCAGCCAAGGCCACACCCAAAGCTGACCACACCCAGCTCAGGCCACACCTACCCTGAGCCCCACCCAGCTCAGGCCACGCCCACCTTGGCGAAAAGTCGCAGGCGCGCGCTGGGGTCACGAGAGGTCGTCACCATCACCTTGGGGGGCTCCAGCCCCGCCCACCTGTACTCGTCATCCTGGCTGTTACCTGTCTCTGGGGCGGAGCTTTGTCAGGCCACGCCTCCTCCAGACACAGCCACGCCCACCACAACCATGCGCACGCCCCAGCGTCAGTTGGGGTCACGTCAGTGACTCACTTTTGGGGGATTTTGGGGGGAGATTTTAATTTTGGGACATTCAGTGTGGGGGCAGTGAGGCCCAGACCCTCATTTTGGGCTGAATTTAATCCTTTCTGGGGAATTTAAAAACCCCACACATAATTTGGGGAAAGGTGTGAAATTCCATCCTGAGCCTGGAGCCGGGCTCTTTTTTAGTTTTTTATTTTCTGGGCTGCCTTCCTCCAGCTCCAGGATTGCCCCCTCCCAGTTTTGGGGTCCAAATCACCATTCAGGGGTCTTGCCTGTCCCCCACCCCTGGGTTTGACGGTTCCAATCTGCCCCGATTTGGGGGTCCCTCTCCCTTCTCTCCCCCCTGAATTCGGGTGTCCCCCTTCCTGCCCTCCCCCCAATTTGGGGGTCCCTTTCCCCACCTCCCCTCTGATTTAGGGGTCTCTCTTCCCCCCCTCTCCCCCCACTTTGGGGGTCCCCCCTTTCCCGAATTTAAGGGTCCCTCTCCCCCCCAATTTGGGGGTCCTTTGCCCCCGATTTGGGGGTCCCTCCGTCTCACCCCCCGGTGCCTCGAAGTCGAACTCGAGCTCCTTCTGCAGGGCCAGCGCCTCGTGCCGCAGCTCCGTGGGCAGCAGCCGATTCTCTGGGGAGGGGGGGAGAGAAACGGGGGAGGCTCAGGCAGGACCCCCACCCCTCCCCAGGCAAACCCCCACCCCAAACGAGGCCCCCAGCCCCAAATAAACCCCCAGTCTCCTCTCTTAACTCCTCTTCAACATCCTCAAACACCCCCCGATGCCCTTAAACTCCCCTCTACCCGCCCCAAGCTCTCTTTAACTCCTCCAGATCTCCTTTGCTGCCCCCAACCCCCTTTTTAGACTCTGGGAATCTCTTCCAACACCCCTCAGCTCCTCCCGGATTCCTCCCGGCCCCTCTTTTCCCCCCCTCCCGCTGCCCTTTTCCCCCTCTCCCGGTACCGTCGAGCGCTCGCCGCAGGTTCTCCCGGCGCTCCCGCTGCCGCTGCTGCTGCTGCTCCTTGGCCCGGCGCTGCAGGTACTCCCGGCGCTCCCGGGCCTGGCGCCGCAGCTGCGACACGGGGACAGACGGAGGTGACACCGGCGGTGACACCGGGGGTGACACACGGGGGTGACACACGGGGGGATGTGGGGAAGGGCACGGTGAGGGGGACACGGGGAGATGAGAGGATGAGGGCGCTGAGGGGGGGAACTGGAGGAAGCAGCGAGGGATGGGGGACAGCGGTGACACTGCGGGACACGGTGACATTGGGGGACAGAGGATAAAGAGTGAGGGACACACGGGGGGCGTGTGGGGACACGGGGAGCGGGGGAGCGCCCGTTGTGGGGGTGGCGCAGAGATGAGGGGATGGACACGGGGGCGATGCGGGGGGAGGTCGGAGGCGCCATGGAGGGACGGGGGACACGGAAGGACACGCGGCGACACTGGGGGGACACGAAACCCCAAAACCCCTCGCCCCCCTCACCATGGCTGCTCCGCTCCGCTCCACACACGCCGGCACTTCCCAGCACCGCCGCCTCCCATTGGTCGAGCGCCGGCGGACCAATCACCGCGCGCGGTGCTGCCGGAAAGGGGCGGGAAAAGCTGCGCCCTCACTCAACATGGCGGCCGGGTCCGCCTCACCCCGCCGCGCTGCCGGCCCTCACGCAAGCCCCGCCCTCCGGGCTGCCGCGCCCGTTGATTGGTTGAGAGGTTCCGGGGCGGGCTGTGATTGGACGAGGCGGGGCCCGGCCTGAGGCCGCGGTGAGGGCGGCGATGGACGGTGAGGGAGCGCCGGGGGGCTCCGGGCGGTTTGGGGGTCCCGGGGGGGTTTGCGGGAGGTCTCCGAGGGTTTTGGGTGGTCTCCAGGAGAACGGGAACGTTTTGGGGTGGGTTTGGGGGGGTGCTCTGGAACCCGAGGGTGTTTTGGGGGGGTTTCCGGGGGGCTGAGGGTGTTTGGGGGGGCTCTGTGGCCATCCGGCGGTATTTCGGGGGGTCTCTGAGGGGCCTGGGGGGTCTCAGGGGACACGGGTGACCCCGTGGGGTTTGGGTGGGTCTGGGGGAGCCCCCGGGGTCCCCCCGGCTGTCGGTGCGGGGTCCGGAGCCGTGTCCCCCGCCCAGGGTCGCTGTCGCTGTCCCTGGACGAGGCGGCGCTGGAGGTGATGGAGGCGCTGGAGCTGCTGCACGAGCGGCGGGAGCAGCTGGAGCAGCACCTGCGGCAGGTGAGGGGACACAGCGGGGACAGGGAGGGGACACAGCGGGGACACGCCATGAGGCCACGTGCTGCCCGTGTCCCCATGTCCTCTCAGTGACTGTCCCTGACCCCATGTCCCCCTGTCACCCTCAATGTCCCCCTGTCCCTCCAGGGCTGGCTGTGCTTGTCCTGTGTCCCCCGCAGGGGTGGCTGTCCCCGTGCTGTGTCCCCAGTGTCCCCAATGTCCCCGCAGGGGTGGCTCTCCCCGTGCTGTGTCCCCAGTGTCCCCAATGTCCCCGCAGGGGTGGCTGTCCCTGGCCCAGGCCCGGTACTCCCTGGGCTGTCACCGCGTCTCGTCCCTGCAGTACGGGGCCACCATGGTGCCCCGAGTGCGTGTGTGCCACAGGTGGGGACAGCGGGGACACGGACACGGGGGGGGACAGCGGGACATTGGGAGGGACACGAGAACACTGGGGACACTCGGTGAGGGGTGACAGGCAAACAGGGAGGGACATAAGGACGTTGGGAACATACTGGGGAGGGTGACAGGGACACTGGGGGGGGACAGCGGGACATTGGGACACTGGGGACACCCAGTGAGGGGTGACAGGGACACTGGGGGGGACACGAGGACATTGAGGACACACTGAGGGGGACACAAAGGGGTGTCCCCAGTTTGGGGAGGTGACACAGGGGTGACACCGATGTCCCCAGTGTGGGGGGAGGTTTAAGAGTGCAGGGGGGTGACAGGGGGGTGCTGGGACCTCCCTGTGGTGGCAAAGGGACAACAGGGCACGCTGGTGACACCGTCCCCACGGTGTCACCCCCAGGCAGGACCCCGAGGGACGCCCCCACTTTGAGGAGGTGCCTGGAACAGGGGGGGACCCCGAGGACCCCGACCCCCAACCGGGGGGGGGTGACGGTGAGAGGGGGGCTGGGGGGATTTTGGGGTCCCTGGGGGGGGGGGGGTCCCCAAAATGTCCCCAGTGGGTTCTGGGGACAGACTGGGGGTTCTGGGGATGTCACCCATGGGTGCTGGGGGTGCAGGGGAGGAACAGGGAGGGGAGTTTGGGGTTTGGGGGGTTCCTCAGTTGTTTTGGGGGGGTCTCTGACCTTTCTCTCCCCCCCCCCCAGGGCTGCGGCAGCGCCGGGGAGCCCCCGAGAAAGGGGAGACCCCCACCCGGCCCCCCCAAGACCCCCTGGGCTGGTTTGGGGTCCTGGTGCCCCCCAGCCTGCGGCAGGCCCAGGGCAGCTTCCAGAGGGGTGAGCACTGGGGGGACTGGGGGGAACTGGGGGGAACTGGGGGGACTGGGAGGAACTGGGGGGAACTGGGGGAACTGGGAACTGGGGGGACTGGGAGGAACTGGGGGGAACTGGGGGGACTGGGGGGACTGGGAGGAACTGGGGGGAACTGGGGGGACTGGGAGGAACTGGGGGAACTGGGGGGACTGGGAGGAACACCCCCAAAACCAGCGAGGGTCCCCAAACCTGGGGGATCCCAAGAATGGGGACAATGCCCCAAACCTGGGCTGTCCCCAAAACCGGGGAGGGCCCGAAGGTCCTGACCCCTGTGACCCCGTTGGTGTCCCCGCTGTCCCCAGGGGTGACGCTGGCCGTGGAGGTGGCCGAGCTCCAGGCCACCGTGGAAGCAGCAGCAGCGCGGTACCGGCGACTCCTGCGGCAGAAATGTCACCTGGGCGGGGACAGCGGGGACAGCCGGAGCCCCACGGGGACCCCTGGGGACAGCAGGGGCACAGGGGACACCGAGGGTGACACGGTGACCGCAGTGAGTGCATGAATGGACACCGAGAACGAGGAGGACACGTCTGCAGGTGACACGGGGGGACACATGGGAGCGCAGGTGACACAGTGAGCCACGGGGACACAGGTGACACGGGGCTGTGCTGACCCTTCACAGGTGACACAGCTGCCACCACGGAGGACAACTGCACCTGCCTGTGCCTGACACCAAGTCCCCAAGGCCTGCAGGTGACACTGAGGACGTCGCAGGTGACACCGTGACTGAGGGGGGGTCCCCTCATGTCCCCACCCCCAATAAAGCCACCATGGTGTCCCCGATTTGTCACCATCCCGGTGCCACCACAGGGTCATTTGTCACCTCTGTCCCATGCCGGCCGTGCCAGCGCCACGTGACTCAGACACGCCCCCTTTTTTGCCAAGGTCTATGTTTATTGGGCGGGACCCTCGCCCCGCCCCCAGACCCCGCCCCCACCCAGGGGCGGGGCCGACACAACAACGACTATGGGGGAGGGGCGGGGCGTGACGGGGGCGTGGCCTGTGCGGGGGGCGTGCCCGGGCGGAGGGGCGGGGCGGCGGGGCGCCCCCTAGCGGATGGTGTAGCGCACGTAGGGCACCTCGATGTCGGCGTCGCTGTCGTCGTTGCAGCAGAGCTCGAACACCAGCGCCTTGACGTGGCGGCCCAGCTTCTTCTTGGACACCCGCGTGACGATCTCCGTCATCCTGCGGGGACAGGGGACACGGTGGGACACGGTGGGACACGGCAGGGGCGTGGGGTGTGGTCACTGTCACCCTGCGGGGACAGGGGACACGGGGGGGACACGGCAGGGACACGTGGCACGGGTCATCCTATGGGGACAGGAGGGGACACTGGAGTGCCAGGGCACACCCAGGGAGGGGACACAGCCACGCCCTGTCCCCACCCCTGGGACGTGTCCCCCACCACAGGACACATCCCTGCCATGGGCTGTGCCCGTAGTGCAACCCTCCTGTCCCGCCCCCTGCCCTGGACCCCACCCGTGTCCCCTGCTGTCCCCAGTGTCCCCTCTGTGTCCCCGGTGTCCCCCAATGTCCCCCAGTGTCCCTGATGTCCCCTCAGTGTCTCCAGTGTCCCCTCTGTGACCCCCAGTGTCCCCTCAGTGTCCCCAGTGTCCCCAATGTCCCCCAGTGTCCCCTCAGTATCCCCAATGTCCCCCAGTGTCCCCAGTGTCCCCCAGTGTCCCCTCAGTGTCCCCAGTGTCCCTAATGTCCCCCAGTGTCCCCTCAGTGTCCCCAATGTCCCCCAGTGTCCCAAGTGTCCCCTCAGTGTCCCCTCAGTGTCCCCAGCCCTACGGTTGGTCGTGGCGCTCGCGCAGCTTCGCCGCCGGCATGAAGAAGGAGTAGAGCATGGACACGCCCTGGGACAGCATCGTGATCTCCAGCCGGTGCTCCTTCTGCGGGGACACGGGGACACGGGTCAGGGGGCTTGGGGACATCGGCCACCACGGGGGCTTGACCTTTCCTCCTTCCCCAGCACTCCCCTCTTGGTTGGGGTCCCTCAGTTGTCCCCTTGTCCCCCCCAGTCCCTCCCAGTCCCCCCCAGTACCTTGAAGTAGGCGAGGAACTGGCGCAGGGTCATCTCCTGCCCGTCGGGCTGCAGCCCCTGCACCTCGAACCGGTCCCACAGCGTCCACTCCACCTCGTAGTACTGGGGACACGGCAGGGGACGGTCACAGCTGGCCCCACTGTGACCCCAAACCCCCCGTGGGGCCAAACCCGGCCCCAGTGTGACCCCAAACCCCCCGTGGGGCCAAACCCGGCCCCAGTGTGACCCCAAACCCCCCGCGGGGCCAAATCCGGCCCCACTGTGACCCCAAACCCCCCGTGGGGCCAAACCCGGCCCCAGTGTGACCCCAAACCCCCCGTGGGGCCAAACCCGGCCCCAGAGTGACCCCAAACCCCCCGTGGGGCCAAACCCGGCCCCAGCGTGACCCCAAGCCCCCCGCGGGGCCAAACCCGGCCCCAGTGTGACCCCAAACCCCCCGCGGGGTCAAACCCGGCCCCAGTGTGACCCCAAACCCCCCGTGGGGCCAAACCCGGCCCCAGTGTGACCCCAAACCCCCCGTGGGACCAAACCCGGCCCCAGTGTGACCCCAAACCCCCCGCGGGGCCAAACCCGGCCCCAGTGTGACCCCAAACCCCCCGTGGGGCCAAACCCGGCCCCAGTGTGACCCCAAACCCCCCGTGGGGTCAAACCCGGCCCCAGTGTGACCCCAAGCCCCCCGCGGGGCCAAACCCGGCCCCAGTGTGACCCCAAACCCCCCGCGGGGCCAAACCCGGCCCCAGTGTGACCCCAAGCCCCCGTACCTTGTTGCGGGGGCAGGCCAGGGGCTCGGAGAAGCCCACGAAGGGCAGGGCCAGGTTGAGGAAGGCGTTTTTGTAGGAGCTCAGCCGACGGTGCCCCTGCACCAGCTTGAAGAGCTCCAGGCAGGCCAGGCCCACCACGGCCGCCGTGGTGGTGGCGATGGCCGGGATGATCTTGCCCGCGATCAGTTTGCTCTGGGGACGGGGAAAAAAAATGGGAATTTGGGGAGGGGGGGGTGTGGCCCCAAAAACCAGCCTGAGGGTCCCAAAGGAGCCCCAGGGCCCCACGGGCACTGTGGGGTCGGTATGGGCTGGGTGTGTGCCCCACACATCCCAGAATAACCCTGGACGGCCCCACAGAACCCAGAGGACCCCGTAACAATCCCATAGCACCCCGTAACAGCCCCTAAAAACCCCACAGCACCCCATAATAACCCCATAGCACCCCATAACAACCCCAAAGCACCCCATAATAACCCCATAGCACCCCATAGCACCCCATAACCCCATAGCACCCCATAGAAACCCTTGGAATGCCCCACAGCACCCCATAATAACCCCACAGCACCCTTGATACCCCATACCAACCCCACAAGACCCTCACCCAGAGCGACACTTCCGTCCCACCAGTGCCCCCAGTATCCTCCAGCCCCTCACCCAGTGCCCCCCAGTTCCCTCCAGTGCCCCCCAGTTCCCCCCAATTCCTCCCAGTTCCCCCCAGTGCCCCCCAGTGCCCCCCAGTTCCCCCCAGTTCCTCCCAGTTCCCCCCAGTGCCCCCCAGTCCCACCTTGTGGCGGTCGGCCGGGGGGATGTCGTAGTTCTCCGCCCGCAGGTTGGAGGCGGCCACGATGAAATCCATGTGGAAATTGGTGTCATCGTCCTGGGGACAGCCGGGGTGGGTGGGGGGCACCCAAGGGTGGGTGGGGGGGCACCCAGGGGGGGTTGGGGGTCACCCGGGGGGGTTGGGGGGCAGCCCCACCTTCTCGAAGTCGATGGGGAACATTCTGAAGCCCGGCAGCTCCTCGGGGCTGGGCAGCGACGCCTTCAGCTCCTCCAGGCGCCCGTCGTCTGTGGGGAGGGGCACCCGTGGGACCCCCGGCACCCGTGGGACCCCCATGGGACCCCCCAGCACCCATGGGACCCCCGGCACCCGTGGGACCCCCCCAGCCCCTCACCCACAGTGACACTGCCAGGCCCCCAGTGCTCCCAGCTCATACCCAGTGTGGCCCTGGCAGCTCCCCAGTGCTCCCAGTAACCCCCAGCCCCTCTCCCAGTGCCCCCAGTGCTCCCCCAGCCCCTCTCCCAGTGCCCCCAGTCCCTCTCCCAGTGCCCCCAGTCCCCTCCAGCCCCTCTCCCAGTGCCCCCAGTGCTCCCCCAGCCCCTCTCCCAGTGCCCCCAGCCCCTCTCCCAGTGCCCCCAGTGCTCCCCCAGCCCCTCTCCCAGTCCCCCCCAGCTCCTCTCCCAGTCCCCCCCAGCCCCTCTCCCAGTGTTCCCAGTTCCCCCAGCCCCTCTCCCAGTGCCCCCAGTCCCCCCCAGCCCCTCTCCCAGTGTTCCCAGTTCCCCCAGCCCCTCTCCCAGTGCCCCCAGCCCCTCTCCCAGTGCCCCCAGTCCCCCCCAGCCCCTCTCCCAGTGCCCCCAGTCCCCCCCAGCCCCTCTCCCAGTGCCCCCAGTCCCCCCCAGCCCCTCTCCCAGTGCCCCCAGCGCGTACCCAGGGCGGCGCTGGCGCTCTGCAGCTCCTGGTCGGACACGTGGATGCGCACGCCGGCCTTGGGGGCGAAGGGGGGCACGCGCACGTGGCGCAGCAGCTCGGCCACGCCCGCGCGGTCCCGCGAGCCCGCGATGCCGTAGCTCTGCGCAAACAGGTTCGCCGCCGCCACCACGTAGTCCAGGTGCAGGGGCTGAGGGGACGCGGCGGTCAGGGGACGCCCGGAGGGGCACAGGTGACACCCGCGGGGCACGGGTGACAGGTAAAGGTGGCGGAGCGGCGGCCGAAGCGCGGCTGCCCAAGGGTGGGGTGGTGCTGAAGGGGGGCAGGGCAGCGCTAAAAGGTGACGCAGGTAAACACAGCCTGCCCCGGGTGGCACAGTGTAACAGGTGACACAGTGACTTAGGGGACACGGGTGACACGACACAGGTGACACGGGTGACACAGGTGACCCCCCAGGTGACACAGTGTAACAGGTGACACAATGACACAGTGACTTAGGGTACACGGGTGACCCCCCAGGTAACACAGGTGATCCCCCAGGTAACACAGTGACACAAGTGACACACAGAGGTGACACAGGTGACCCAGGTGACACACACAGGTGACCCCCCAGGTGACACAGTGACACAGGTGACACAGTGACCCAGGTGACACAGGCGACCCCCAGGTGACACAGGTGATCCCCCAGGTAACACAGTCACACAGGTAACACACAGGTGACCTCCAGGTGACACAGTGACACAGGTGACACAGTGACACAGGTGACACAGGGGACCCCCCCAGGTGATGCAGTGACACAGGTGACACAGGTGACACACAGAGGTGACACAGGTGACCCAGGTGACACAATGACACAGGTGACACAGTGACCCAGGTGACACAAGTGACACACAGAGGTGACACAGGTGACCCAGGTGACACAATGACACAGGTGACACAGTGACCCAGGTGACACAAGTGACACAGTGACCCAGGTGACACAGGTGACCCCCCAGGTGACGCAGTGACACAGGTGACACACAGGTGACCCCCCAGGTGACACAGTGACCCAGGTGACACACAGGTGACCCCCCCAGGTGACACAGTGACAGGTAACACAGTGACCCAGGTGACACACAGGTGACCCCCCAGGTGACACAGTGACAGGTAACACAGTGACCCAGGTGACACACAGGTGACCCCCCAGGTGAGCCCACTCACATTGTCGGGGTCGAACACGAGCGGGTGGGGGCAGCGCTTGGGCCCCGACCAGAACAACGTCCCCGAGTTCGTTTTCTGAGAGAAAAACCAGTCAAGTTAATGAGCAATTAACTGAGATCAATGAGCTACTTCATTGGACTTAATGGGCTAATTAGCTAATTTAATAAGGCAATGAGATTAACGAGTTGTGCAGCAGCTGGTGGATGTTGGGGTAAATGAGGTAATTGATTGGGGTAAACGGGGTAACTAATGGAATTAACCAGGTTAATCAGTGCTAACCCTGTAATTAATTAGATAAAGAAGTTAATTAACGTGTGCCCACCTGTCCCAGGGGGCAGTAGTGCAGCAGCTGGAGGACACTGGGGTAAATGAGCCATATTAGGGTTAACAAGGCACCTAACCAGCGCTAACACCGTAATTAATTACGTTAATGAGCTAATTAATATGCTCCCACCTGTCCTAGGGGGCAGTTGTGCAGCAGCTGGCGGATGTTGGGGTAAATGAGGTTGGGGGGAGGGGGGTAAATGATCTATATTGGGGTTAACACGGTAACCAATCAGCGCCAACGCCGTAATTAATTAGGTTAACGAGCTAATTAACGCGTGCCCACCTGTCCCGGGGGGAAGTTGTGCAGCAGCTGGCGGATGTTGTTGCTGTACTGGCGGTGCCAGTGGCGGCAGGCCCAGGCCACGCAGTCGGGCCAGGCGCGGGGCCGGTCGCTGACCAGGCTGCGCTGCACGGCCTCCAGCACCTCCAGCGGCTGCGTCCCCGCCAGGCGCAGCGTCCGCTCCAGGAACTTGGGGTCCCTGGGGGGAAATGGGGAGCAGGGGGTTAGGGGGTGAAGGGATCTGCTCCAGGAATTTGGGGTCCCTGGGGGGAAATGGGGAGCAGGGGGTTATGGGGGTGAAGGGATCTGCTCCAGGGACTTGGGGTCCCTGGGGGCAAAAGGGGGTACAGGGGGTTACAGAGGTGAAGGGATCTGCTCCAGGAATTTGGGGTCCCTGGGGGGAAAAAGGGGGAGCAGGGGGTTATGGGGGTGAAGGGATCTGCTCCAGGGACTTGGGGTCCCTGGGGGCAAAAGGGGGTACAGGGGGTTACAGGGGTGAAGGGATCTGCTCCAGGAATTTGGGGTCCCTGGGGGGAAATGAGGTGCAGGGGGTTATGGGGGTGAAGGGATCTGCTCCAGGAACTTGGGCTTGGGGTCCCTGGGGGAGAAATGGGGGTACAGGGGGTTACAGGGGTGAAGGGATCTGCTCCAGGAATTTGGGGTCCCTGGGGGGAAAATGGGGTGCAGGGGGTTACAGGGGTGAAGGGATCTGCTCCAGGAACTTGGGGTCTCTGGGGGAGAAATGGGCGTACAAGGGGTTATGGGGTACAGAGGGTTAAGGGGGGTCCCAAACAGGCCAAGGGTTTGCTCCAGGAATTTGGGGTCCCTGGGGGAGAAAAGGGGGTACAGAGGATTGAGGGAATCCCAAAAAGGTGAAGGATCCCTGGGGAAAATGGGGTGCAGGGCGTGCAGGGGGTTATGGGGGTACAAGGTCTGTTCCAGGAACGTGGGGTCCCGGGGGGGAAAAATGGGGTGCAGGGGGTTACAGGGGTTACGGGGGTGAAGAGTCCCCTCCAGGAACTCGGGGTCCCCGGGGGACTCCCGTGGGATCTGGGGGGATCTGCTGGGATTTGGGGTGCCCCACACTCACATCAGGTACTGGTTCACGTTCTCGGCCGGCTGCTTGAAGAGCCCCTCGAACTCGTCACGGGCCCACTGCGCACGAGGGGGTGTCACCGGGGGGGTCCTGGCACCAGGGCCCCCCAAAACGGGGACTGCAGGGCCCAGGGCCCCCCAAAACAGAAGCCAGGACCCTCCAAAATCATAGAACCTGCTGTCCGTGACCCCCCAATTAACAACCCCAGATCCAGGACCTCCCCAAAACCAGGGAACCCTGTGGCTGGAATCCCCCAAAACAGGGACTGCGGTGTGCAGGACCCCCAAAACCAGAACCCCGGTGTTCAGAACCCCAAAAAACCAGGGAACCTGGAGTCTGGGATCTCCCAAAACCAGGGAAATGTGTCTGGGATCCCCCAAAACCAGGGAACCTGGAGTCTGGGATCCCCCAAAACCAGGGAACCTGGAGTCTGGGATCTCCCAAAACCAGGGAAATGAGTCTGGGATCCCCCAAAACCAGGGAACCTGGAGTCTGGGATCCCCCAAAACGTGGATCCTGGTGTTCAGGACCCCCATAAACCAGACCTCCAGCGTCCAGGACCCCCCAAAACCCGGGAACCTGGAGTCTGGGATCCCCCAAAACCAGGGAACCTGGAGTCTGGGATCCCCCAAAACCAGGGAACCTGGAGTCTGGGATCCCCCAAAACCAGGGAACCTGGAGTCTGCAATCCCCCAAAACCAGGGAAATGAGTCTGGGATCCCCCAAAACGTGGATCCTGGTGTCCAGGACCCCCCAAAACCAGGGAACCTGGAGTCTGGGATCCCCCAAAATGAGACCCCGAGCGCTCTCTGAGACCCTTCAATCACCACCCAACCATGTGGAACCCCCATCCCCCCAAAAAAAACCCCACCTGGGCACCTCCCAGCCCCACCAGGCGCCGGCGGGGGGCGCACCTGGGCACACCTGGACGCACCTGCAGCGTGTGCTCGATGGCGTTGGGGAAGTTCTTGAGGGTGCAGATGGGGATGGCCTTCTCGGGGGGGTCCTGGCTGGAGCTGTAGGACTCGCTCAGGAACGGGATCACCACCTGCACGTTGCCCTTGGTGCCCAACGTGCCCGACTCCAGCAGCGGCTTCCGGTAATAAACGCAGCGCCGGTCCATGTACAGCCCTGCCCGGGGGGGTGTGGGGGGCAGTTATGGGGCAGGCCAGGGGATGTGGGGCACCCCAAAGAGCTCTGGGGCATCCTCAGGTAAGGGACACCCCACAGTCCACGCTTCCTAAGATCTCGGGGGGTTGTGGGACACATCATGAATATGGGGCACCTCAAAGGTTGTGGAGGACTCAGATTTGGGGCACAAGCAGGGGCTATGGGGCAGCCCCCCAAGGGTCCCCGTAATCCCCCAGGGGTCCCCAAAGCCCCCAAGGTCCCCCCAGCACCCCCTGAGGTCCCTGTGACCCCCCCAGCCCCCCAAGGGTCCCCATAGCCCCCCAAGGACCCACATAACCTCCAAGGTCCCCCCCAGCCCCCCAAGTGTCCCCAGTGCCCCCAAGGGTCCCCACAGCCCCCCAAGGGTCCCCAGTGCCCCCAAGTGTCCCCAGTGCCCCCAAGGGTCCCCAGAGCCCCCAAGGTCCTCCCAGCACCCCCTGAGGTCCCTGTGACCCCCCCAGCCCCCCAAGGGTCCCCATAGCCCCCCAAGGACCCCCATAACCTCCAAGGTCCCCCCCAGCCCCCCAAGTGTCCCCCCAGCCCCCCAAGTGTCCCCAGTGCCCCCAAGGGTCCCCACAGCCCCCCAGGGTCCCCCCGTGCTCACGCGCGTCCACGTTGTCCAGCGCGTTGGCCACGCCGTCCAGCCCCTCGAAGAAGTCGTCGTCGTAGACGCGCTCGGTGTCGGGGCCCACGCGGTCGGTGCGGCTGCTGACGCGCAGTGCCGGGTTCATCTCCCGCGCCGCCGCCGCCGCCCGCTCCGACTTCAGCTTCTGGGGGGGGAAATGCCCAGGGCTTGAGACACGCCCCTTGGGACACGCCCATACAGGCCACACCCCTTTGACATTAGCAAAGAAACTCAAACGTTGACGTTCAGCACAAAAAAAAAATCAATCGTTGGCGTTGGTTGAGAAACTCAACTGTTGAAGTTGAGCACGAAACTCAATCGTTGACGTTGGCCACAAAGCTCGACTCATCGGCGTTGACCAAGAAACTCAACTGTTGATGCTCAGCACAAAAATCAACCGTTGGTGTTGGCCATGAAACTCAACCGCTGACGTTTGCTGAGAAGTTCAACCATCGGCATTGGCTGAGAAATTCAACTGCCGATGTTGAGCACAAAACTCAATCGTTGGCGACCCAAGAAACTCAACTGTTGGTGTTGAGCACAAAACTCTACGATAGGCGTTGGCCAAGAAATTTAACAGTTGGTGTTGAGTAGGAAACTCAAGCGTTGACAATGGCCAAAAAACTCAACGGTTCATGTTGAGCACCAAGCTTGATCATTGATGTTGACCAGAAAACTCGACTGTTAGTACTGGTCAAGAAACTCAACTGTTGGTGTTGGCAAAAAAACTCAACTGTTGGCCTTGGGCGCAAAACTCAATCCTTGGTATTAACGAGGAAAACGAATCGTTGACGTTGGCCAAGAAACCGAACCGTTAACGCCAAGCACAAAACTCAGTTGTTGACGTTGGCCAAAAAACTCAACTGACGCTGGCAAAGAAACTCAGCCGTCCACATTGAGAACCAAACTTGATGTTTGACGTTGGCCAAGAAACTCAACCATTGATGTTGACCACCAAGGTCAATCCTTGACATTGAGCACGGAACTCAACCGTTGACCTTGGCCACCTCAACGGCAGCATCCTAAGGATGGCTGCTCGCCCCCCGCTGCCTCCGCCCCTCGTCGTCCCCCCAAACTCCGCCCCTCCCTGTCCCCCCAGCTCCTCCCTCCCCGCCAGCCCTCACCGTGACGTCCCACGGCCGGAAGAGGAACTGGCGGTTGAGGTTGGACTTCTCGATGGTGTCCATGTCGGTGACGGTGACGCTGCCCTCGGGGCCGCAGCCCAGACCCACCATGGCGAAGTTCTTGAGCAGCTCGCAGCCGATGGCCCCCGCCCCCACCTGCCGGGGACACGTGGGGACACGTGGGGACACGTGGGGACAGAGCACCGGGTGGCCCACAGAGTTGGGGACGTGTGGGGACACAGCAAGAGGTGGCCCAGGGCAGTTGGGGACACATGGGGACGTGTGAGGACACAGCAGAAGGTGGCCCAGGGCAGTTGGGGACACATGGGGACGTGTGGGGACACAGCAGAAGGTGGCCCAGGGCAGTTGGGGACACATGGGAACGTGTGGGGACACAGCAGAAGGTGGCCCAGGGCAGTTGGGGACACATGGGAACGTGTGGGGACACAGCAGAAGGTGGCCCAGGGCAGTTGGGGACATGTGGGGACATGGGGACAGAGGTGGGGACATGTGGGGACATGGGGACAGAGGTGGGGACGTGTGGGGACAGGAGCACGAGGTGGCCCAGGGGGGTTGGGGACACACACTGGAAAAGGGATGGGGGCGAGGGGACATTTTGGGACACTCAGAGGACACTTGAACAAAGTTGGGGACACGAGGAACATCAGGGACACGCAGGTGACACGAAGGAACAATCAGGAAACGCGCGAGGACACGTGGGGACACTCAGGGTGGCGCGGGAGGGCTGGGGACACACAGGGGTGGCAGAGGTGACACTTGGTAAACCCATGAAGGGAAACTTGGTGACATTTGAGGGACAGGTGACAACACAAGAGACTCGTGGACGACAGAGAACACGGGTGGGGACACTGGGGACATTTGGGGACATTGGGGACACTGACCACAAAGTACTTCTGGGCGCCCAGCTTGGCCTGCAGGTCGGCCCCGAACACGGCGATCTGCCCATCGTAGCGGCTGTTGCGCTGCGGACGATGTGACACCGGCGTCACCTGCCTGTGTCACCTGCCAGGGGACACCCCCGGGGCTGCAGAGCCACCACGGGGGCCCAGGGGTGACAGCAGCCGTGGCTGAGCGCCCTCAGCACCCAGGGGTGCTTGGTGGCCACCCCGACCCCGTGTGACACCAGCTGTCCCCAGCGGGGTGACCAACAGATGTCCCCTAACAAATGTCCTGCAACCAATGTCCCCCCCAAGGTGACAGCACCCAAGGGTGGTCCCCAGCCCCCTCGAGTGTCCCACAGCCCCCCAGGGGTGTCCCCAACACCCAGAGGTGTTCCCTAACCCAGGGAGTGTCCCCCAGACCCCCCAGGTGTCCCCAGGTGTCCCCCAGGTGTCCCCTCACCGGCCGGCACTGCTCCTCAGTGAGCAGCATGTCGCGGTTCTCCTCAGGTGTCCCCCAGCCCCCCCAGGGATGTCCTCAGCTCCCCCAGGTGTCCCCCAGGTGTCCCCCAGGTGTCCCCAGGTGTCCCCTCACCGGCCGGCACTGCTCCTCGGTAAGCAGCGTGTCGCGGTTCTCCTCGGGCAGACACTCGAGCGCGTCGAAGTAAAGCCACTGCGTGATGGGCGTGAACTTCCCCGACACCGCCTGGGGACAGGGACAGCCCGAGGGCGTGTCAGGGACACGGACAGGGACAGAGACAGCCTGGGGGCGTGTCAGGGACAGGGACAGCTTGGGGACATGGCAGGAACAGGGACAGGGACATCCTGGGAACACACCAGGGACAGGACATGGGGGACACATCGGGGACAGGATGTCGGGGGACACGTCAGGGACAGGGCAAGGACAAAGCAGCACCTCAGGATGACATGTCAGGGACGGGGACAGGGAGACACATTAGGGACATCAGGGACAGGGACAGGGGGACACACCAGGGACAGGGCAAGGACAAGGCAGTGACCTCGGGGGCGAACCCCTCAAGGACACAGGTGACACCAGGCAGACACCCGGTGGCCATGGAGCGACTCCAGCTGTGACAGGCGGTGACAGGAGGGGACAGCAGCCCCGGGTGGCCCTGGGGACACGGGGCACGGTACCTTCATGACCTCCTGCGCGGCCAGGCCGCCGATGAAGGCGTTGACGGGCGCCAGGTCCCCGGTGGCCTGGAAGGACAATTCCCGCACCAGCTCCTCGTCCAGCTCGGCCCCTCCGGCCACCTCCTTGGTCAGGGCCACCACCTCGGCTGCGTCGCCCTGCGGGGACAAGGACACGGGACACGCCGCCGGGGACACGTGAGCACGGCGGGGAAGGGCTTGGTGGCCTCCACGGGGGCACAGCGTCACCGAAGGCCGGTGTTTGTGACACCCCCAGATGATGGCACCGGTGTCCCCGAGACATCGTGGCACTGCGGTGGGAAGTCCTGTTGGTGCAGGACCTGGTGGCTCCATGTCCCCAGTGTCCCTCCAATCCCCAACCACCCCCAACACCTCTGATGACCCCAAATTCTGGTGGGGCCCTGGTGACCTCAATGTCCCCAACACCCCCAATGTCCCCAGTGCCACCAGCTGATGACAAGGCCCTGGGGGCGGCCATGATGGGGCAGACATGGTGGCCTCCACCATCCCCACCATTCCCACACCCTGCTGTCCCCACGGTGTCCCCGGTGTCCCCACGGTGTCCCCACCTGGTGGCGGGGCCGCGGGGCGCGGCCGTGCTGCCGCAGGAAGCGGTGCAGGCCCTGCCACGCCCAGTGCAGCATCGAGGGTCTCTCGGCCTTCCCGAAATCCGTCACCATCATCTCGGGCTCGGCCAGCGCGTCCCGCAACCGTTTCTGCGGGGGACGCGCCAGTGTGGACCAGTGTGAACCAGTACGACCCAGTATAGCCCAGTACAAACCAACATAACCCAATGTAACTCACTACAAGCAATACAGACCAGCATAACCCAGAACAAAGCAACCTCACCCACAACAAACCAATAAAAACCAATACAGACCGGTATAACCCAGTATAGACTAGTATAAACCAATACAAACCAGTATAACCCAGTACTGCCCAATATAAACCAATACAGACCAGTATAACCCGGTACTACCCAGGATAAACCAATACAGACCAGTATAACCTAGTACTGCCCAGTATAAACCAATACAAACCAGTATAACGCAATACTGCCCGGCATAAACCAATACAGACCAGTATAACCCAGCACAAACAAACATAACTCAGTACAACCTAGTATAAACCAGTGCACCCCAGTATAACCCAGTATAACCCAGTACAGCCTAGTAGAACCCAGTAACACCTTACTCCACTCAGTGTCCCTGAATTCCCTCCCAGTCTCTCCCAGTCCCCTCCCAGTGCCCTCCAGTCCATCCCAGTGTCCCCCAGTCCCCTCCCAGTGCCCCCCAGTCCATCCCAGTGCCCCCCAGTCCATCCCAGTGCCCCCCAGTCCCCTCCCAGTGCCCCCAGTGCCACTCACGAAGTGGATGTGCTTGGGCATCTTGACCTGGGTGACGATGCCACCCCGCACGTAGTCCCCGTAGCCGCTGGTGTCCCCAATGCTGAACGTGTAGGGCCCTGGGGACACCGGGGCGTCACTGGGGTGTCCCCGGGGCACCCCACTAAGGGACACGGGGGTCAGGGGCACCCCAAAAATGGACCCCAGGTGAGGGAGGCACCCCAAAAATGGGCTCCAAGTGTGCGGGGCACTCCAAAAATGGGCCCCAGGTGAGGGGAGCACCCTAAAAATGGGCTCCAAGTGTGCGGGGCACCCCAAAAATGGGCCCCAGGTGAGGGAGGCACCCCAAAAATGGACCCCAGGTGAGGGGGGCACCCCAAAAATGGGCTCCAAGTGTGCGGGGCACCCCAAAAATGGGCCCCAGGTGAGGGAGGCACCCCAAAAATGGGCTCCAAGTGTGCGGGGCACCCCAAAAATGGGCCCCAGGTGAGGGAGGCACCCCAAAAATGGACCCCAGGTGAGGGGGGCACCCCAAAAATGGGCTCCAAGTGTGCGGGGCACCCCAAAAATGGGCCCCAGGTGAGGGAGGCACCCCAAAAATGGACCCCAGGTGTGCGGGGCACCCCAAAAATGGGCCCCAGGTGAGGGGGGCACCCCAAAAAAGGTCCCCAAGTGTCTCAGAGACCCCCCAAGAAGAGCCCTAGGGGAGGGGGGCACCCCAAAAACGGACTCCAGACGTCAGAGGCACCCCAAAACCAGAGCTCAGGTGTGTGGGAGAGCCCAAAAAAGGCCCCAGACCCCCCCAGAAGAGCCCCAGGCGAGGGGGGCACCCCAGGAACGTCCCCAGGGGACGGGGCTCACCCAGCACCCGGATCTCCACGGGCCCGCAGCGGTTCAGCTCCTCCATCCCCTCCACCTCGGTGAAGGTGACAAAGTCGCCCGTCTCGAAGCCGTGACGCGCCTCGTCCAGGCAGGTCACCTCCCCGGGACAGCCCTGGGGACACAGCGGGGTCAGGGGGACACTGGGGACAGCCCTGGGGACACAGCGGGGTCAGGGGGACACTGGGGACAGCCCTGGGGACACAGCGGGGTCAGGGGGACACTGGGGACAGCCCTGGGGACACAGCGGGGTCAGGGGGACACGGGGGACAGCCCTGGGGACACAGCGGGGTCAGGGGGACACTGGGGACAGCCCTGGGGACACAGCGGGGTCAGGGGGGACATGGGGGACAGCCCTGGGGACACAGCGGGGTGAGGGGGACACGGGGGACAGGGACAGCCCTGGGGACACAGCGGGGTCAGGGGGACACTGGGGACAGGGACAGCCCTGGGGACACAGTGGGGTCAGGGGGACACTGGGGACAGGGACAGCCCTGGGGACACAGTGGGGTCAGGGGGACACTGGGGACAGCCCTGGGGACACAGCGGGGTCAGGGGGACACGCGGGACAGCCCTGGGGACACAGCGGGGTCAGGGGGACACGGGGGACAGCCCTGGGGACACAGGGAGTGCTGAGGGGACAGTGACACCCCTGAAGGGACACAGAAGGGACACAAACGGTGCCGAGGGGACAAGGCCACCTCTGGGAGGACACAAGGGGACACAAAGGGACACAGAGGGTGCTGAGGGACACCCAGGAACCCCTCGAAGGACACAGGGGGTGTTGAGAGGACACAAAAGCTGCTGAGGGGACCAGGACACCCCCGAGCTGTCCCCTCCCCTGGGGACACCCCCCGAGCTGTCCCCTCCCCTGGGGACATCCCCGAGCTGTCCCCTCCCGCACCTTGGTGACCATGGACACCATGGCACTGAGGGGCTGCTCGCCGTTGGGGTCTGTCACCACCATGTCGTCCCCAAAGTCACAGAACAGCTGCCTGCGAGAGGGGGGTCAGCGTGGGGGACCCCAAAAGGGACCCACCCTAAAACCCCCCAACCCCAAAAAGGGACCTCCCAAAATCCCGGCCCGAAATTCCCCGCCCTAAAAATCCCACCCCCAAAAAAATGGATTGCTGCCAAAAACCCCACCCCAAAATTCCCCCTCCCCCCCAAAAAAAGGGATCCCTGCCTGAAATCCCACCCCAAAGGAGACCCACCCAAAAGGGATCCCACCCCAAAGGGGATCCCACCCCAAAATCCCACCCCAAAAAAAGGGATCCCTGCCTGAAATCCCACCCCAAAGGAGACCCACCCAAAAGGGATCCCACCCCAAAGGGGATCCCACCCCAAAATCCCACCCCAAAGAGATCCCTGCCTGAAATCCCACCCCAAAGGAGACCTACCCCAAAAGGGATCCCACCCTAAAGGGATCCCACCCCAAAATCCCACCCCAGAGTTCCCCACCCCAAGGGGATCGCACCCCAAAAGGATCCTACCCCAAAAGGATCCCACCCCAAAAGGATCCCGCCCCAAAAGGTTTCCACTCCAAAAGGATCCCACCCCAAAAGGATCCCACCCCAAAATCCCACCCTAAAGGGACCCCACCCCAAAGGGATCCCACCCCAGGGGACCCCCGCGTCCCCCGTCCCTCACCCGAAGAGCCCGCGCGTGTCGGCCACCACCAGTTTGATGCCCTGGCTGTGGCAGAAATCGCCCACCCAGAGCTGCTCCTCCAGGGGGGAGTTGGTCAGGACCACCACCTGTGGGGAGAGGGCACCTGGGCACACACCTGGGCACACCTGGGCACGCACCTGGGTACACCTGTGCACACACCTGGGACACCTAGGCACACCTGGGTACACCTGGGCACCCACCTGAGCAGACCTGGGACACAATTGGGCACATGGCTGGGACACCTGGGCACCCACCCGGGTTACCTGGGACACCTGTGCCCCAGGTGGGCACACCCATCTGAGAGAGCACAACCGTGCCACAGGTGAGCACACCTGTCCCCAGGTTACCTGGAATGCCCCCCAGGTGAACACACCTGTCCCCCAGGAGGATACGCCTGTCCCCCAGGAGGGCACACCTGTCCCTGTCCCCCAGGTGAGCACACCTGTATCCCAGGTTACCTGGAATGTCCCCAGGAGGACACACCTCTCCCCAAGTGGGCACAGTTACCTGGAATGTTCCCAGGTGAGCACACCTGTCCCCAGGTTACCTGGAATGTCCCCAGCAGCTCCTGGGACAGCGGCTCCTGTCTCTAACCCTAACCCTAACCTGTCTCCCAGGTGATCACACCTGTCCCCAGGTGAGCACACCTGTCCCCAGGTTACCTGGAATGTCCCCAGCAGCTCCTGGGACAGCGGCTCCCGGGTGCTGCTCACGGCCACGTACGAGTTGAGCTCGGCCAAGCGCGGCAGCGTCGCCTCGGCCCGGCTGCGCCCCACGTCCTCCTCCCGCAGGTAAAACTGGGGAGAAGACAGGTCAGGAATCCCAAAAACACCCAAATAACCCCCAAAAACATCCCAAAAACATCCCAAATAACCCCAAAAAGTCCCAAAAACACCCCAAATATCCCCAAAAACGTCCCAAAAACACCCCAAATATCCCCAAAAACATCTCAAAAACATCCCACGTCCTCCTCCCGCAGGTAAAACTGGGGAGAAGACAGGTCAGGATCCCCAAAAACACTCAAAATAACCCCAAGAACATCCCAAAACCACTCAAAATAACCCCCAAAACACCCCAAAAACATCCCAAATAACCCCAAAACATCCCAAAAACACCCTCAAGCACCTCAAACCACCCCCAACTCCCCCCAAAATGCTCCCAAACATCCCCCAAACCACCCCAAACCCCCCAACACCTCAAACCCCCCTCAGGAATCCCACCCACAAATAACTCAGGCTTCGAAACAAGGTAATTAAAGAGAATTTTGGGTTAAAAACCCCCCAAAACCCCAAAAAACCTCCGAAGGAGCCACCTGGGAGGTCAGGTCTGCCCCAAAAACACCCCTCAAAGACCCCAAACCTCCTTCAGAACTTCCCTTTCCACCCACAAAAAACCCAAGCACCGAAATGACGTAATTAAGAAATATTTTAGGTTAAAAAAAAAACCAAAAAACCCCCCCAAAAACGCCAGAAAACCCCCCAAAAAAATCCCAAAACCCACCTGGGTGGTCAGGTTAGCCCCAAACACCCCTCAAAGCCCCCAAACACCCATCCCCTCCCAAACTCCCCTCAGAAATCCCACCCACAAAACTCAAGCGCCAAAACAATGCAATTAAAGAAAATTTTGGGTTAAAAAACCCCAAAAAACCCCAAAAAAACCCCAAAACCCCACCTGGGAGGCCAGGTTAGCCCCAAACACCCCTCAAAGCCCCCAAACACCTGTCCCCTCTCAAACCCCCCTCAGGAATCCCACCCACAAAAAAACCTCAAACGCCGAAACAATGCAATTAAAGAAAATTTTGGGTTAAAAAACCCCAAAAACCCCAGAAAACCCCCCAAAAACCCCCAAAACCCCACCTGGGTGGTCAGGTTAGCCCCAAACACCCCTCAAAGCCCCCAAACACCTGTCCCCTCCTAAACCCCCCTGAGGAATCCCACCCGCAAAAAAACTCAAGCGCCAAAACAAGGTAATTAAAGAAAATTTTGGGTTAAAAAAACCCAAAAACACCCCCCAAAAACCCCCAAAAAACCCCAAAACCTACCTAGGAAGCCAGGTTAGCCCCAAACACCCCTCAAAGACCCCAAATCCCCATCCCCTCCTAAACCCCCTTCAGGAATCCCACCCACAAAAAAACCTCAAACGCCGAAACAATGCAATTAAAGAAAATTTTGGGTTAAAAAACCCCAAAACCCCCCCAAAAACCCCAGAAAACCCCCCAAAAACCCCCAAAACCCCACCTGGGTGGTCAGGTTAGCCCCAAACACCCCTCAAAGCCCCCAAACACCTGTCCCCTCCCAAACCCCCTTCAGGAATCCCACCCACAAAAAAACCTCAAACGCCGAAACAATGCAATTAAAGAAAATTTTGGGTTAAAAAAACCCCAAAACCCCCCCAAAAAACCCCAGAAAACCCCCCAAAAACCCCAAAGGACCCACCAAGGAAGCCAAACATCCCTCAAAGACCCCAAATCCCCATCCCCTCCCAAACCCCCCTCAGGAATCCCACCCACAAAAAACTCAAACGCCGAAACAAGGTAATTACAGAAAATTTTGGGTTAAAAAACCCCAAAAAACCCCCAAAAAAACCCCAAAACCCCACCTGGGAGGCCAGGTCGGCCCAGGCTGCGGGCTGGGGGTCGTGCAGGGTGACGGATTTGACCCCTCCCAGCACCAGGTTCTTGGCCACCTCCACGCCCAGGCCCCGCAGCCCCGACACCAGCACGTTGGAGGTCTGCATGCGCTTCATGGCCTCGTGGCCCAGCACGTACCTGGGGGGGAAAAAGACCCCGAAAATCCGTGAGACGCCGAGAAAACGGCGATGGGAACTCGGGGGAAAACCCTCGAGTGCGTGTGCGTGCCAATTAATGCCGTGGATTCGTTTAAAAATCTTGAATTTAGGGGGAAATGACAATTTATGGAGTTCCTTTAAATCTGGAAAGAAGATAAGTTTATGGGGACCCCAAAAACCTCAGGGAGATCCCAAAAACATCAATGAGACCCCAAAAACCTCAATGATAACTCCGGGGAAAACCCTCAAGTGCGTGTGCGTGCCAATTAATGCCGTAAGTTCATCTAAAAATCTTAAATTTAGGGGAAAACAACGATTTATGGGGTTCCTTCAAATCTGGAAAGAAGGCAAATTCAAGGGGACCCCAAAAAATCTATGAGACCCCCAAAAACCTCAGACCCCAAAAACCTCAATGGGAACTCGGGGGAAAACCCTCGAGTGTGTGTGCGTGCCAATTAACGCCGTGGATTCGTTTAAAAATCTTGAATTTAGGGGGAAATGACAATTTATGGAGTTCCTTTAAATCTGGAAAGAAAATAAGTTTATGGGGACCCCAAAAACCTCAGGGAGATCCCAAAAACATCAATGAGACCCCAAAAACCTCAATGATAACTCCGGGGAAAACCCTCAAGTGCGTGTGCGTGCCAATTAATGCCGTAAGTTCATCTAAAAATCTTAAATTTAGGGGAAAACAACGATTTATGGGGTTCCTTCAAATCTGGAAAGAAGGCAAATTCAAGGGGACCCCAAAAAATCTATGAGACCCCCAAAAACCTCAGACCCCAAAAACCTCAATGGGAACTCGGGGGAAAACCCTCGAGTGTGTGTGCGTGCCAATTAACGCCGTGGATTCGTTTAAAAATCTTGAATTTAGGGGGAAATGACAATTTATGGAGTTCCTTTAAATCTGGAAAGAAAATAAGTTTATGGGGACCCCAAAAACCTCAGGGAGATCCCAAAAACATCAATGAGACCCCAAAAACCTCAATGATAACTCCGGGGAAAACCCTCAAGTGCGTGTGCGTGCCAATTAATGCCGTAAGTTCATCTAAAAATCTTAAATTTAGGGGAAAACAACGATTTATGGGGTTCCTTCAAATCTGGAAAGAAGGCAAATTCAAGGGGACCCCAAAAAATCTATGAGACCCCCCCAAAACCTCAATGAGACCCCAAAAACCTCAATGGGAACTCGGGGGAAAACCCTCGAGTGCGTGAGTGTGCCAATTAACGCCGTGGATTCGTTTAAAAATCTTGAATTTAGGGGGAAATGACAATTCATGGGGTTCCTTCAAATCTGGAAGGAAGGTAAATTTATGGGGACCCCAAAAACCTCAGAGAGACCCCAAAAACATCAATGAGACCCCAAAAACCTCAATGAGACCCCAAAAACCTCAATGAGACCCCAAAAACCTCAATGGGAACTCGGGGGAAAACCCTCGAGTGCGTGAGTGTGCCAATTAACGCCGTGGATTCGTTTAAAAATCTTGAATTTAGGGGGAAATGACAATTTATGGAGTTCCTTTAAATCTGGAAAGAAGATAAGTTTATGGGGACCCCAAAAACCTCAGGGAGATCCCAAAAACATCAATGAGACCCCAAAAACCTCAATGATAACTCCGGGGAAAACCCTCAAGTGCGTGTGCGTGCCAATTAATGCCGTAAGTTCATCTAAAAATCTTAAATTTAGGGGAAAACAACGATTTATGGGGTTCCTTCAAATCTGGAAAGAAGGCAAATTCAAGGGGACCCCAAAAAATCTATGAGACCCCCCCAAAACCTCAATGAGACCCCAAAAACCTCAATGGGAACTCGGGGGAAAACCCTCGAGTGCGTGAGTGTGCCAATTAACGCCGTGGATTCGTTTAAAAATCTTGAATTTAGGGGGAAATGACAATTTATGGAGTTCCTTTAAATCTGGAAAGAAGGTAAATTTATGGGGACCCCAAAAACCTCAGGGAGATCCCAAAAACATCAATGAGACCCCAAAAACCTCAATGGGAACTCCGGGGAAAACCCTCGAGTGCGTGTGCGTGCCAATTAATGCCGTAAGTTCATCTAAAAATCTTAAATTTAGGGGAAAACAACGATTTATGGGGTTCCTTCAAATCTGGAAAGAAGGCAAATTCAAGGGGACCCCAAAAAATCTATGAGACCCCCAAAAACCTCAGACCCCAAAAACCTCAATGGGAACTCGGGGGAAAACCCTCGAGTGCGTGTGCATGCCAATTAACGCCGTGGATTCGTTTAAAAATCTTGAATTTAGGGGGAAATGACAATTCATGGGGTTCCTTCAAATCTGGAAGGAAGGTAAATTTATGGGGACCCCAAAAACCTCAGAGAGACCCCAAAAACATCAATGAGACCCCAAAAACGTCGATGGGAACTCGGGGGAAAATCCTCGAGTGCGTGTGCGTGCCAATTAACACCGTAAATTCATTTTAAAATCTTAAATTTAGGGGAAAATGACAATTTAGGGGATTCCTTCAAATCCGTAAGGAAGGCAAATTTATGGGGACTCCAAAAACCTCAATGAGGCCCCAAAAACCTCAATGGGAACCCCAAACTCCCAGGGGAAACCCCTCAAAGTTGTAGGACCCCTTCCCCAGTTCAAACACGAGCCAATTAATGCTTTGAACTAATTAAAAATTCCCAAATTTTTAACGCGGAAAATCCCGATTTATGGGATTCTTTCAGATCTGTAAGGAAACCAAACGTTACAGGGACCCCAAAAACCGTAGGGAGACCCCAAAAACCTCGATGGGAACCCAAAACTCCCCCCTGGGGACCCCGAAACTCCTCTGGGGACCCCGAAGCCTCCCACGGGAACCCCAAAACTCCTGGAAATGGACCCCCAAACTCCCTCGGGGGGTCCCGAAATTCCCGCTGAGGTCCCCAAAACTCTCCTGAGGACCCCAAAATGGACCCAAAAATCCCCCCTGGGGTCCCCAAAACCCCCCTGGGGACCCCCAAACCCCCCCCCGTGTCCCCAGCACTCACAGCTGGCGGGAGTAGAGCCCCTCATCGATCTCGGCCTCGGCCCCGTTCTTCGCCATGCCCTGGGGACAGCGGGGACACGGGGGTCACCACGGGGTCACCAGGGGGACAGCAGTGTCACCACGGGGACACCGAGGGTGCCACTGGGCGCTGGGACAGCCCGGGACAGGGAGCAGGACCCCCAAGGGGTGGCAGTTGTGGTGACAAGAGCTGGGGAGGTGACACCCAGGAGGTGACAGTGCCCGTGGTGGAGGGGACACTGGGGACACTGGGGGACAAATGTCACCTGCAGGACCCAGAAGTGACACCCAGGAGGTGACAGTGCCCATGGTGGAGGGGACATTGGGGGACAAATGTCACCCTCAGGACCCACAGGTGACATCCAGGAGGTGACAGTGCCCATGGTGGAGGGGACATTGGGGGACAAATGTCACCCTCAGGACCCACAGGTGACACCCAGGAGGTGACAGTGCCCATGGTGGAGGGGACATTGGGGGACAAATGTCACCCTCAGGACCCACAGGTGACATCCAGGAGGTGACAGTGCCCATGGTGGAGGGGACATTGGGGGACAAATGTCACCTGCAGGACCCAGAGGTGACACCCAGGAGGTGACAGTGCCCATGGTGGAGGGGACACTGGGGACACTGGGGGACAAATGTCACCCTCAGGACCCACAGGTGACACCCAGGAGGTGACACCCCCCATGGTGGAGGGGACACTGGGGACGCTGGGGGACAAATGTCACCCTCAGGACCCACAGGTGACACCCAGGAGGTGACAGTGCCCATGGTGGAGGGGATACTGGGGACACTGGGGGACAAATGTCACTCTCAGGATTAAAAGGAACCCCGCAAGGGACAATAAATGACCCTGAGCAGAGGGAGGGGACAGCACGGGCCACCCCGAAGCCCCAGAGGTGCCACCATGTACCGCCCAGGTGACCCCAGGTGACACCATGTCCCCAGCAGCCCCCCAGGGGTGACAATGACTCCAGGGGCTCCTCAGGGGTGACAGTGACACCAGAAGGTCCCCAGGGGTGACAGTGACACCAGAAGGTCCCCAGGGGTGACAGTGACACCAGGGGCTCCCCAGAGGTGACAGTGACACCAGGGGGTCCCCAGAGGTGACAGTGACACCAGGGGCTCCTCAGAGGGTGACAGGGAGGTGACAAAGGTCCCAGGTCCCCGGGGGGTGGGGACACTCACGTTGGCCGGGGTGACGCTCGGGGACACGGGGGCGGCGGCGCGGCTGGAGCCCGTCGGTGGCTCTGACCCAGAGACGCGGCGCTTCTTGGACAGCGGGGAGCTGGACATCTGGGGACAGGGACAGGGACTTCAGGGACAGCAGGGACAGGGACATCAGGGACAGCAGGGACAGGGACATCAGGGACAGTGGGGACAGCTGGGGACAGGGACAGGGACATCAGGGACAGTGGGGACAGCTGGGGACAGCTGGGGACAGGGAAATCAGGGACAGTGAGGAGCTGGACATCTGGGGACAGGGACATCAGGGACAGCTGGGGACAGCTGGGGACAGGGACAGGGACTTCAGGGACAGCGGGGACAGCTGGGGACAGCTGGGGACAGGGACATCAGGGACAGCTGGGGACATCTGGGGACAGGGACAGGGACATCAGGGACAGCTGGGGACAGCTGGGGATAGGGACATCAGGGACAGCGGGGAGCTGGACATCTGGGGACAGGGACATCATAGACAGCTGGGGACATCAGGGGACAGTTGGGAACAGGGATGCTCAGGGACAGCTGGGGACAAGGTGAGGGTCAGGGGACAGCTGGGGACAGCTGGGGACAGCTTAAAGGACATCCAGAGACAGCGAGGAGCTGGAAATCTGGGGACACCTGGAAATAAGGACAGGTCAGGGGACACACGGGGACAGCTGGGGACAAGGACACGGGTAGGGGACACTTGGGGACATCTGGGGACAAGGAAAGGGTCGAGACATCCATGGGCAGAGGCGAGCTGGACATCTGGGGACAAGGACGGGGCAGGGGACAGCTGGGGACAGGGGAGAGCTGGGGACAGTGGGGTGCTGGACATCCAGGGTCACACGGGGACAGTGCTGGGGACACTGGGAGAGACACAGGGCAATGCTGGGGACAAGAGGGGACATCTGTGGTGACGTGAGGTGACACACAGGGCGGCACAGAGCGGGACACGGTGACACACTGGGTGACAAGAGGTGACACCAGGGCCAGGGGACGATGCTGGAGGTGGCACCAGGTGACACTGATGACGCTGGAGGTGGCACTGAGGGACACGGGGTGACACCGGGGATGGAGAGGGTGACGCAGGGTGACACCGGGGACACAGAGGGTGACACCAGGTGACACCAGGTGAACGGGGTCACGGGTGGGGCCACCAGGTGCCACAGCCGCCACCGGGTGTCACCGCCCCAGCGACACCGGGGCCGGACAGGGCGACACCAAGGGACGGACGGCGACAGGGAAGGGCGGACAGGGACACTTGGGGACACTGGGGGACAGCGAGGGTGGCACTAAGGGACATCAGAGCCCACGAGCATCCCCCGGAACACGGCCAGCCCCGCCCCCGCACCGAGAGCCCCGCGGGGTCCCGGGGGTGTCCCGGGGGTCCCATCCCGGGGGTCCCATCCCGGGGGTCCATCCCGGGGGTTCCCAGCCCGGGGGTCTCATCCCCGGGGTCCCATCCCGCTCTCGGGGCTCCGTTGCGGGTTCCCCATTCCCCGGGGGGTCCCAACGGTGGTTTCCCCTCCCCGGGGATCCCGAGCTGGGCTCGCCGCCCCCCCCCGGCCCGCGCCGCCCGTCCCGAGGGTCCCGCTGTGGGGGGGGCGGGTCCCCCTCACGGCTCCCCTCAGGCCCGGCGCCGGTTCCCGCCTCTCGCCCGCCCCGGGGCCGCCCCCCCGCGCCCCCCCCCCCGGCCGGGGCGGCCCCCGAGGAGCGCCGGGCTGGGTCCCGGTCCCGGCCCCGCACCAATGTCGCTGTCCAGGCCCCGCCGCCGGGTCCCGCCCGCTCCGCTCGGCTCCTCCGCGACAAGATGGCGGCCGCGGCCGCTGCCACCCGCCGCCCCCTCCCTGCGCGCGCCGGGCCGCGCCCCCCGCGCTCTGCCATTGGTCGGCGCCGGCCGCTGCCGCGCTCCCATTGGTCGTCGCCTCCCGCCACCGCCCGCCCCCTCCCTCCCCGCCTCGCTCGACGCGAGGATTGGGCGGGCGCGCCCCGGTTGACCACGCCTCTTTTCCTGCCTCAAAGCCCCGGATGAGGAAGGCCACGCCCCCCTGCGCGGCCTCGTGATAAGACCCAGTGCGCGCCGCCCCGACGGCGGCCGAGAGGGGACACGGGGCTTCAAAGGGCGGAGAGCGGGGGGTGATGGGGGGGTACGGGGGGCTTATAGGGGCTATAGGGGCCCATGGGGGGCTGCAGGGACCTCAGCGGGGCTTGTGTGGGGCTATAGCGGCCCATCAGAGGCTCGCAGGAGCCCACAAGAAACCGCGGAAGACTTTACGTAGTGTCATGCCTCATTGCAGGACTTCACAAAACACGGAGATAAAACATAAAAACGCGTCCTAAAGTAACGCCGGAACCTATAAAAACCTAAAGGGGGCCCCCGGAGCCACAGGCGGCTGGTGGGGTGCTACACGCAGGGGCGAAGTGAGGACCTGAGGGGGCTCTGGGGGGGTCTACGGGACCCCAGGAGGGCTGTGGGGAGCCTCGGGGGTCTATAGGGCCCTATAGGGGCTCACTGGGCGGTTATGTGGGGCTGGAGCGGCTGTGGGGGGCCATGCGGGACCGCCGGGCATCTCAGGGGGCACATGGGAGGGGCCGCGGGGATCGGAGCGCTATTTCCACGTGGTGTCGCTTCCTGGTGGCGTCACAAAGCCGCAGGGGCCGCTGGGAGATGTAGTTTCTTCCCCCCAATAAAAGGCGCAGGAGTCGGTGGGGGGGAGGAACCAGAACTTTATTCACAAACCAACAAGAGTGTCCCAGGTCACTCCGGGGGGGGCGGTCGGGGGTCCCAGGTCACTCCGGGGGGGGCAGGGGGAGGCGTTTGGGGTCGTAGTAGTTGGAGGTGAGCAGGGGCAGCCCCCGGCGCTCCCGCTCCCGCACCTGGATCTCGGCCTCGCGCCGGGCCCACTGCTGCAGCCTGTGGGGATGGACAATGGACAGGTGAGCCCCACACACCTTGGGGGACATCCCAACCTCCCCCCCCCAAGGTGCCCAAATTCCTTCCTCAAGGGCCCTATCGGTCCCCATACACCCCCAGAGTCCACCCTAACTCCCCCTCCCCCGGCTCCTATAGCCCCCCACAAATCTTTGGAGCCCCCCCAATCCTCTCCCATGTCCCACACATATTTCCCTCCACCCCCCATGGGCTCCTACAGCCCCCCCAGAACTCCCAAGGGCCCCAAACCCTCCATGGATTCATGGAGACCCCTGGGAGCTGCACAGAGCGTCTTGTCGGCTCCTAAACTCCCTCGGAAGCTCCTACAGAACTCTCAGGAGACCCCACAACACCCACAGACCCCAAAACTTCAGTGAACATCCCCTCCATAGGCTCCCCACAAGCTCCTTTTGGGGAGCTTATCCCGGGGGGTTTCCCAGGTGAGCCCCCACCCCGTCACAGACCCGTAGTCGGGCAGGTAATGCACGAAGACGGAGCCGAGGACGATGGCGACGGAGATGGAGGCCAGGAACACGGCGCGCATGTTCAGCGCGTCGGCGTCGGGCTCGGCCGAGAAGCCGTGATAATCCGGGTTCTGTGTGAGGGGAGGGTCCTGCTGAGCCCCCGGTCCCCCCCCGGGGACCCCCCAGGTGTGTCCCCCTCCCCAAATTGTGCACAGGCCGCGCCCCTTCCCGCCACGCCCCTTCAGGTCAGTCCCTCCCCAAATTGGGTCCAGGTCACGCCCCTTCCCGCCACGCCCCTTCACGCGCCCCCAAGTGTGTCCCGGCTAAATTGAGTCCAGGCCACGCCCCTCTCAAACCCCACCCTCCACAGCCCGACATGAGTTAAAATAAGCCCCGCCCTCGCATTATGCCCCGCCCCAAAGCCCCGCCCTTTCCCGCGCCATTTTAAACCTCAAAGCCGCGCCCACAGCCGTTAAACCACGCCCATCCCAGACCCCACGCCTCTTTCCCATTCAACAACACGAACCCCACCCCAAACAGGCTCCGCCCAGGAATCCACGCCCCCTTCTCAAAACCACGCCTACCCCACTCCCCACACACACACGCCCCGCCCCTCCCGCGGTGTCCTTGGCCGCTCACCTTCCTCTGAGCCACCAACATCGCTTCCTCATCGTGCGCGTCGGCTCCGAGCGGCCGCGGCAGCGTCACGGCCCCGGGCGGCCCCGCCGAGCGGCCCCGAGCCCCGGCGGGCAGCGCCCTCAGCGCCCGCAGCGCCCGCCACAGCGCCGCCATCTTGCCCCGCCGCTCCGCCTCGCCTCTTCCGCTCGCTCCGGCCAATCGCCACCTGGCGCTCGCGGCTTGTCCCGCCCCCGCGCCGCGCAGCTAATCACAGCGCGGCGTTTCTTTGTCCCGCCCAAACCCTCACGGTGGCCTCGCCCACTTTTGAGCTGCAGCCAATCGTAGCCAGCCGTAACGCCGCATCGCCTCCTCTGCAGCATGGAGCTATAGAAACGCGAGAATTTCGGACTGGCGTGAGCTCTGACCAATGGGAGCGCGGCGAGGGCGGGCGGGCGGTTCGGGCCGTGCTGAGCGGGAGCGGCGCCGCCATTTTGGTGCTCGGGAGCGGCGGCGGCGGCGGCGCCCGGGAAAGGTCGGAACGTCCGTGAGGGGCGGGACGGGCCCGGGCGGGATGGGGAGGGGTCTGTGGGGAGGGGCGGGGCACACCGGGAGGGGCGGGGCACACCGGGAGGGGCGGGGCTGGCTGGAACTCCCCGGTGCAGTTTGTGAGGGAGGGGGTGTGAGAGCGGCACCGGCGGCTGGAATTTTCATGCTAATTAGAGAGGCTGCATGTTAATTAGGAGGTTTGGACTTGCATGCTAATTAGGGGGTGTGGAGTGGCGTGCTAATTAAGGGCGGGGTATGAGGGAGGTCCTGTCTGCTCCTCCTCCCGTGCACAGGGTCCGGTGGCCCCCAGTTCGTCCCAGTTCCACCTTCGTTTCCCCCGTTACCCTTTTGGTCTCCGCGTTTTAGTACAGAATTTCCAGGTCGTTTTTCCCCGTCCGTCCCAGCGCTTTTGCAGCTCATTCCCTTCCCTTCCCATCAAACCCAGTCCGTCCCCGTCGCTCCCCAGTTCCTCCCAGTGTGACCAGTTGCTGCTCCCACAGGTGCTGGCAGCATGGAGTACGAGCGCAGGTAGGGGAGAACCGGCGGATGCCCAAAATTCGGGACTTGGGGAGGGAATATTGGGGAGCTCCTGAGCATCCCCACGAAAGGAAAAGGAATATTTTGGGGAGGTGACAGAGGGAAGGGAGGGGACATTTGGGGACATCTCAGGGGGCATTTGGGGACTACTGAGGGCAGAGGGGGCTTTGGGCACCCCAGGGGGTGGCAGGAGCCCAGATCTGGGGCACCCTCGGAGGTTTTGGGGCCACCCCTGACCCACATTCCCCCCACAGGGGCGGCCGTGGGGACCGCACGGGGCGTTACGGGGGTGCCCCACCCCCCTCCGAGGACGGCTCCCGCACCCAGCGCGACCACGACTATCGCGACATGGACTATCGCGGCTACGGGGGTCCTCCAGAGGGACCCCCGCCGCCGGGACCTCCCTCAGGTGCGTGCCGGGTGCTGGGGAGGGGTCACCCCGCGGTGGTGGGGTACCGGGACCCCTCCCACACGTCCCTCCCTGACCTCTCCCAGGCGTCCTACGAGAACACGGAGCCGCCCCGGAAGCGGGAGCAGCCCCGGGAGCCCCCGGCGGCCCCGGCGCTGCCGTTCGGCGCTGACGGCGATTACCGGGACCAGGATTACCGGGAGGGCGCCGAGGAGGAGCCCCGGGCCAGCACCATCGTCATGCTGAGGATGCTGCCGCAGGCGGCCACGGAGAACGATGTGAGCCGCGCCCACCGTGTGGCCACGCCCCTTCATGGGGTGACTACGCCCCTGGCTGGGATGGCCACGCCCCCTGCCTGGGGTAGCCCCGTTATAATCTGGGCTGGCCCTGCTCCTTAGTGGCCACGCCCCTTCTGGAGTGGTCCCACCCCCTGTCCGGATGCCCACGCCCCTTTTCATGATGATCATGGCCATTCTTTAAATAGCCCCACCCCTGCTGGAGATGGCTCCGCCCCTCCCCACCACGGCTCCGCCCTGTTTTGGATGGCTCCGCCTTCTTCCCAGCCTGGCCCCAGTGACGTGGGTGCTGTCCCCTTTGGGTGCTGTCCCCTCTGGGTGCTGTCCCCGGTGACATTCCCGCTGTCCCCTCTGGGTGCTGTCCCCGGTGACATTCCCGCTGTCCCCTCTGGGTGCTGTCCCCTCTGGGTGCCGTCCCCAGTGACATTCCCGCTGTCCCCTCTGGGTGCTGTCCCCGGTGACATTCCCGCTGTCCCCTCTGGGTGCTGTCCCCGGTGACATTCCCGCTGTCCCCTCTGGGTGCTGTCCCCGGTGACATTCCCGCTGTCCCCTCTGGGTGCTGTCCCCTTTGGGTGCTGTCCCCTCTGGGTGCCGCCCCCGGTGACATTCCCGCTGTCCCCTCTGGCTGCTGTCCCCGGTGACATTCCCGCTGTCCCCTCTGGGTGCTGTCCCCTCTGGGTGCCGTCCCCAGTGACATTCCCGCTGTCCCCTGTCCCCGCAGATCCGGGCGCAGCTCCAGGCTCAGGGGGTGCAGCCCCGCGAGGTGCGGCTGATGCGCAACAAATCCTCAGGTGAGCCTCCCCTGGGCCCTCCTGTTCCCCTGGGCCCCCATTAGGGTGGGGGGCACCCTGACCCCTGGATCCATTGGAGGGGGGGTGGTTCCTTCCCCATGCCCGGGGACACCCAAGGGTGGTGGTTCCATCTTTAGGGGGCACCCAGGGGTGGTGGTCTCGTGCCCAGGGGTACCCAGGGGGGCTGGTTCCGTGTTTAGGGGGCACCCAGGGGTGCCTGTGCCCTCCCCAGGGGTGCTGCACCGGACTCGAGGGGCACCAGGGCTGCTGATCCCATCCCCAGGAGCACCCAGGGGTGCTTGTGCTAGATTTAGGGGGCACCCAGGGGTGCTGGTCCTACCTTTAGGAACACCCAGGGTGTTGATCACCTCCCCAGGGGTGCCCGTCCCATTTTTAGGGACACCCAGAGGTGTTGATCCCATCTTTAGGGGCACCCAGGGGTGTCTGCCATTTCAGGAGCACCCAGGGGTGCTGATCCCATCGCCAGGGGCACCCAGGGGTGCCTGTTCTCTCTCTAGGGGTATCCGAGGGTCCTTCTGCCAGATTTAGGGGACACCCAGGGGTGTCTGTCCTCTCCCTAGGGGCACCCAGGGGTGCCAGTCCCGTCCAAGGAGCACCCAGGGGTGCTTGTCCTGCTCCCCAGGGACACCCAGGGGTGTCTGTCCCTTCCCTAGGGGCACCCAGGGGTGCCTGTCCCATCTTTAGGGGCACCCAGGGGTGCCAGTTTCCTCTCTAGGAGCACCCAGGGGTGCTGGGCTGGAATTGGGGGTTCCTCATTTCCCCCAGGGGCACCCAGGGGTGCCGGTCTCTTCCTTAGGGAGCACCCAGGGGTGCTGATCCCATCTTTAGGGGCGCCCAGGGGTGCCTGGCTCTTCCCTAGGAGCACCCAGGGGTGCTGGTCCTTTCTCAGGAGCACCCAGGGGTGCTGTGCCAGGCTTAGGGAGCACCCAGGGGTGCTGGTACCATTCCCCAGGGGCACCCAGGGGTGCCTGTCCCCTCCTCAGGGACACCCAGAGGTGTCTGTCTCCCCCTCAGGAGCACCCAGGGGTGCTCGTCCTTTCCCCAGGGGCACCCAGGGGTGCAAGGTTTGTCTTTAGGGAGCACCCAGGGGTGCCTCTCCTGTCTTTAGGGACACCAGGCCTGCCTGTCCCCTCCGCAGGGGCACCCAGGGGTGCCAGGCTCATCGCTAGGGGCACCCAGGGGTGCTGCACCAGACTTGGGGGGGCACCCAGGGGTGCTCACGGTCTCCCCAGGAGCACCCAGGGGTGCTGGTCCCCTCCCTAGGGGCACCCAGGGGTGCCTGTCCCCTTCTTAGGAGCACCCAGGGGTGCTGATCCCACCTCGAGGAGCACCCAGGGGTGCTGCGCCAGACTTGGGGGGGCACCCAGGGGTGCCAGATCCAAAGCCAGGGGCGCCGGCCCAGTCCCCAGGAGCACCCAGGGGCGCTCATCTTCAGCCTGAGGGGCACCCAGGGGTGCCAGACCCGTCCCCAGGAGCACCCAGGGGTGCTGACCCCTCCCCAGGGCACACCTCCACTGCAGGGGCACCAGCAACAACCTGCAGGGCGTCACCTGAGGGGGGGGTCCCCAAAGGGTTCCAGGACCACCCACGGGTGCCCATCCCCACCCTGAGGGGAGGGGGTCCCTGGGTGCCCCATCCCCACCGCGGGGGGTCTCAGCAGCACCCATGGGTGCCCCCCCCTCCCCGACACCCCCCCCGGGCCCGTTCCAGGTCAGAGCCGCGGCTTCGCCTTCGTGGAGTTCCATCACGTGCAGGAGGCGGCGCGCTGGATGGAGGCCAACCAGGTGGGGGCGGGGCCAGGCCCGGGGGGCGGGGCCACTGACGGGGCGGAGCAACGGGGGAGGTGCGAGGGTGGGAAAGGGACAAAAGGGCGGGGCCAATAATAAGGGGCGTGACCAAGCAGGTGGGAGAAGAACAGTGGGAGGGGTCAGAAGGGGAGGGGCCAACAACTCCTAAGGGGGTGGGGGAGGGGCTATGGGGCGTTACTGGTCTGTATTGGTCTGTACTGGTTGGCGTTAGTCTGTAGGGGCTCGTACTGGTTTATACTGGTCTCCGTTGGTTTGTACTGGTGTGCGCGGGGCTGTACTGACGTGTGTTGGTTTACGCTGGTCTGTACCGGTCAGCGTTGGTTCTTACTGGTCTCTACTGGCTTATACTGGTCTGTATTGGTTTGCACTGGTCTATACTGGTTTGTACTGGTGGCTCTGTAAATTTTGGCGTGTCCCCGCAGTGGGGGTTGGGCACGGGGGCCTCGTGTGAGTCCCAGTGTTCCCAGTAAGAGCTGCTGGTGCCAGCTGGGACCACCTGCTCTGGTGCCCCCCCAGTTCCAGCCCTGGTGCCACCCCCAGATTTGTGTCCTGGTGCCCCCCAGGTGCCCCTCAAGGCCAGTCCTGGTGTCCCCAACTCAAACCTTGGTGCCCCCCCAATTCCAGCCCTGGTGCCACCCCCAGATTCACATCCTGGTGCCCCCCAGACTCTTTTCCTGGTGCCCCCCCAATTCCAGCCCTGGTGCCCCCCAGATTTGTGCCCTGGTGCCCCCCAAGTGCCCCCTCCCCGGGCCAGGCTGGGGCACGGCGTGTCCCTGTGCCCTCCCAGCGCCCCCCTGACCCCTCTGTGCCCCCCTTGTGCCCCCCCAGGCCGGGCTGACCCTGCTGGGGCATCGCGTGTCCCTGCACTACAGCGACCCCAAACCCAAAATCAACGAGGACTGGCTCTGTGCCAAGGTGGGGACACTGGGAGGGCACTGGGACAAACTGGGGGACTCTTGGGGGGGGCAGTGGGTGGCACTGGAGGGCACTGGGAGGGACTGGGGGGGCTCTGAGGGGCACTGGGAGGAACTGGGGGAGCACTGGAGGGCACTGGGAGGGACTGGGGGACACTGGGGGGTCACTGGGAGAAACTGGGGGAGCACTGGAGGGCACTGGGGGAACACTGGGGGGGCACTGGGGCAGCATTGGAAGAAACTGGGAGGGACTGGGGTGGCTCTGAGGGGCACTGGGAGGAACTGGGGGGGCACTGCGAGGTCACTGGGTGGCACTGGGTGACACTGGGGGGTCACTGGAAGGTCACTGGGAGGAACTGGGGGAGCACTGGGGCGGCACTGGGAGGGGCTGAGGGGCACTGGGGGTTACTGGGAGGCACTGGGGGACACTGGGGTGGCACTGGGAGGAGGTGGGAGGATCCTGGAGGGGTTTTGGGGGGGGTCCTGGAGGAGGTTGAGAGGTTTTGGGGTGTGACAAGTTCGGGGCGCTGTGGTTCGGGGCGGACCGTGGTTTTGGGGTGTTTTGGGGGGCAGTTTTGAGGTGCTGCGGTTTTGGGGGGAGTTCCAGGACAGTGTTGGGGGGCTGTGGTTTGGGGTGCGATGGTTTTGGGGCAGTTTTGGGCTGTTTTGGGGCAGTTTGGGGTGTGATATTTTGGGGTATGATGGTTTTGGGGGGCTGTGGTTTGGGGTGTGATGGTTTTGGGGTGTTTTGGGGCAGTTTTGGGGTGTTTTGGGGCAGTTTTGGGGTGCCTGGGGCAGTTTTGGGGTGTGACATTTCGGGGTATGATGGTTTTGGGGGGCTGTGGTTTGGGGTGTGATGGTTTTGGGGCAGTTTTGGGGTGTTTTGGGGCAGTTTTGGGGTGTGACATTTCGGGGTATGATTGTTTTGGGGTGCTGTGGTTTGGGGTGTGATGGTTTTGGGGCAGTTTTGGGGTGCCTGGGGCAGTTTTGGGGTGTTTTGGGGCAGTTTTGGGGTGTGACATTTCGGGGTTCCCAGTGCGGGGTGCAGAACTTCAAACGACGCGAGAAATGTTTCAAGTGCGGCGTCCCCAAAGCTGGTGAGTGACCCCAAAACTCCCCCAATCCCCCCTAAACTGCCCCAAAACCGCTCGGAATTATTGGGGTGCTCCTCACCATGCGGGGGACCCCCTGGTTTTGGGGTTCAATCGCTGGTTTTTGGGGTTTTTCTTGGGGCTGAACCCTTGGGTTCGGGGTTCCATTGCTGATTTTTGGGGTTTCTTTAGGGTTAATCTCCAGTTTTGGGATCCAATTATTGGTTTTTTGGGGTTTTTTTTGAGGGGCTTAATCCCTGATATTCAGAGTTTTTGGGGTTTAATCCCGAGTTTTGGGGTTCAATCCCTGCTTTTGGATTTTTTTGGGGGGTCTAGTCTCTGGCTTCGATGGTTTTCCTGGAGTTTAAGCCCCTGATTTTGGGGTTCAGATACTGATTTTGGGATTTTTGGTGGGTGAATCCCTGAATTTGGGTTTTCTCGGGGGTGAATTTTTTGGGGTTTTTTGGGGGGTTGTGGGGAGTTTTTGGGTTTGTTGGGGTCCAATCCCTGATTTGGGTTTTTTTTGGGGGGTTTTCGTTTGGGTTTTTTGAGGGTTCGATCTCTAATTATGGGGGTTTGGGGGTAGTTTTGTGGGGTTTTTTGGGTTTCAATCCCTGATTTTGTTTTTTGGGGTTTTTTTTTGGCGTCCAATTCCTGATCCTGGGGTTTCTTTGGGGGTTTTTTGGGGTCCAATCCCTGATCCTGGGCTGTTTTTGGGGTTTTTTGGGGTCCAATTCCTGATCCTGGGCTGTGTTTTGGGGGTTTTTTGGGGTCCAATCCCTGATCCTGGGCTGTTTTGGGGTTTTTTGGGGTCCAATCCCTGATCCTGGTCTGGTTTTGGGGTTTTTTGGGGTCCAATCCCTGATCCTGGGCTGTTTTTGGGGTTTTTTGGGGTTCCATCCCTGATCCTGGGCTGGTTTTGGGGTTTTTTTGGGATCCAATCCCTGATCCTGGGCTGGTTTTGGGGTTTTTTGTTTTTTGGGGTCCAATCCCTGATCCTGGGCTGTTTTTGGGGGTTTTTTGGGGTCCAATCCCTGATCCTGGGCTGTTTTTGGGGTTTTGGGGTTTTTTGGGGTTCCATCCCTGATCCTGGGCTGTGTTTTGGAGTTTTTTGGGATCCAATCCCTGATCCTGGGCTGTTTTGGGGTTTTTTGGGGTCCAATCCCTGATCCTGGGCTGTTTTTGGGGGTTTTTTGGGGTCCAATCCCTGATCCTGGGCTGTTTTTGGGGTTTTTTGGGGTCCAATCCCTGATCCTGGGCTGTTTTGGGGTTTTTTTGGGGTCCAATCTCTTATCCTGGGCTGTTTTTGGGGTCCAGTCCCTTATCCTGGGCTGTTTTGGGGGGTTTTTTGGGGTCCAGTCCCTTATCCTGGGCTGTTTTTGGGGTTTTTTGGGGTCCAATCCCTGATCCTGGGCTGTTTTTGGGGGTTTTTTGGGGTCCAATCCCTGATCCTGGGCGGTTTGGGGTTTTTTGGGGTCCAGTCCCTTATCCTGGGCTGTTTTGGGGGGTTTTTTGGGGTCCAGTCCCTTATCCTGGGCTGTTTTTGGGGTTTTTTGGGGTCCAATCCCTGATCCTGGGCTGTTTTTGGGGTGCAGAGGCCGAGCAGAGGGGTCCGGGGGGTCCCCGGCCCGAGCTGGTGCCGGGGGGGGGAGGGGGGCTCCTGCCCCTCCCCCAGCCCTACGGCCCCACCCTTGGGGGGCCCCCCGGGGGGTCCCAGGGGGGCACCGAACCCGGAGCTGACAACGCCAACGACAGTGAGTCAGGGGGCGGGGGGTTGGGGGGGTTTTGGGGGCGATTTTGGGGGGGAGTTTTTAATATTTGGGGGGGAGGGGCACCTGGGGGATTTTGGGGATTTTTTGGGGATTTTTTGGGGAGCATTTTGGGGAGTTTTTGGGGAGTTTTTGGGGGATATTTGGGGGTTTTGGGGGGGGCATTTTGGGGAGTTTTTGGGGGATTTTTGGGGGGGATTTTTTTGAGGGGGAGTTGGGATTGTTTGAGGGATTTGGGGGATTTTTGGGGGCCGTTTTGGGGAGTTTTTGGGGGATATTTGGGGATTTTTGGGGAGGATTTTTTGGAGGGGGGGGTTGGGATTGTTTGAGGGATTTGGGGGATTTTTGGGGGGGATTTTTGGGGGCCGTTTTGGGGAGTTTTTGGGGGATTTTGGGGGGGGATTTTTGGGGGGGGGTTGGGATTGTTTGAGGGATTTGGGGCATTTTGGGGGGGGATTTTTGGGGGCCGTTTTGGGGAATTATTTGAGGATTTGGGGTGGGGGTCATGGGTGGTTCCTGAGGTGCTGGGGGGCTGGTCCTGGGATGGATTTTGGGATGTGGGGGGGCGAAATGGAGGGACTCAGCTGTCCCCAGGTGTCCCCAGTGTCCTCTCAGGCGTCCCTTGGGTGTCCCCAGCTGTTCCTAGGTGTTCCCTCACGTGTTCCCAGGTGTGCTCTCCTCCCTTCCCAGCTGTTCTCAGTGTCCCCCCAGGTGTTCCCAGGTGTGATCTCTGCACCTCCCAGGTGTTCCCAGATGTTCCCAGTGTCCCCTCAGGAATTCCCAGCTGCCCCTCGGTACCCCCAGCTTCCCCCAAGTGTGCCTCCAGCTGTGCCCAGGTACCCACAGGTGTGCCCCCAGGTGTGCTCCCAGGTGTGCCCAGGTGTCCCCGTTTCCCCCCCCCCCAGCCATCATCCTGCGGAACCTGCACCCCCAGAGCAGCCTGGAGTCCATCCTGGCGGCGCTGGCGCCCTTCGCCGCGCTCTCGGCCGCCAACGTGCGCGTCATCAAGGACAGGCAGACGCAGCTGAACCGCGGCTTCGCCTTCGTGCAGCTCAGCACCATCGTGGTGCGCGACCGGGGGGCACTGGGAGGGGACTGGGGGGCACTGGGAGGGACCACGGGGGACTGGGACCCCCCGGTGCCCCCTGACCCTGTGCCCCGCCCCCAGGAAGCTGCACAGCTGCTGCAGATGTTGCAGGCCCTGCACCCGCCGCTGCACATCGACGGCAAGAGCATCAACGTGGAGTTCGCCAAGGGCTCCAAGAGGTCAGTGGGGACGGGCGGGCGTGGCAGCGCACCTGGGCACGGGCAGCGCACCTGGGCACGGGCACCACACCTGGGCGTGGCAGCGCACCTGGGCACGGGCACCACACCTGGGCACTGTCCTGGCACTGCGCCTGGCACAGGCTCCACCCCCAGCCTGGTGTATTCACACACCTGACACAGGCCACGCCCCCCGGCACAACACCTGTTGCAGACCCAACCCCTGAGGGCCCGCCCACTGGCACCACACATGGCACAGGCCCCGCCCACAGCCCCAGTCTCAGCCCCATGACTTCCCAAGCCCCGCCCAAGTCTTTAAGCCCCGCCCATTATGAGCCCTACATACACTGGCCACACCCAAGCAGAAAACCACGCCCCCTTATCAGCCATGCCCCGCCCTACTGCCCTTTGGCCTCGCCCCTGACTCGATGCTCCGCCCACAGGGACGTGCAGGGGGCGGGGCCTGGGGAGGGGCCCCCCCGCGCCAGCGCCGCCTCCGTCGCCTCCACGGCCATTGCTGCCGCCCAGTGGGCGCTGTCACAGGTGAGGGACACACCTGCACAGATGAGCAGTGTCACAGGGCAGGGACACACCTGCACAGGTGAGGGACACTGTCACAGGGGAAGGACACACCTGCACAGGTGAGCAACACTGTCACAGGGTAGGGACACACCTGCACAGGTGAGGGACACTGTCACAGGTGAGGGACACACCTGCACAGGTGAGGGACACTGTCACAGGGTAGGGACACACCTGCACAGGTGAGCAGTGTCACAGGGGAGGGACACACCTGCACAGGTGAGGGACACTATCACAGGGGAGGGACACACCTGCACAGGTGAGCAGTGTCACAGGTGAGGGACACACCTGCACAGGTGAGCAGTGTCACAGGGCAGGGACACACCTGCACAGGTGAGCCACACTGTCACAGGTGAGGGACACACCTGCACAGGTGAGCGACATTGTCACAGGTGAGGGACACACCTGCACAGGTGAGCAACATTGTCACAGGGGAGGGACACACCTGCAGAGGTGAGCAGTGTCACAGGACAGGGACACACCTGCACAGGTGAGCCACAGTGTCACAGGTGAGGGACACCTGGCCAGGTGAGCAGCGTCATAGGTGGGCGCTGTCACAGGTGAGGGGGCTGGGCACTCTCATAGGTGAGCACAAACACACACCTGCACAGGTGAGCACCGCACAGGTGGGCAGGACGCACAGGGGCTTGGGCACCATCACAGGTGGGTGACACCTGCACAGGTGGGCTGGGTCAGGGGTGTGCCCTGGGCGTGGCCAATGAGTGGGAGGGGCCTGAAGCCTTGAGGGCGGGGTTTAAAGGCGGGAGCGTGGCTGTGCTGAGTGTTCAGGGCCTGCAGACCAATAGGAGCTGAGGGGCGGGTCTAGCGGGAAGGGGGACGTGGTTTCACACTGAGGGGGCGTGTCCTGATGTGTCCCCGCCCCCAGGCGGCGCCCGGCGGTGACACACCCTGGGCGGGGGGGAGGAGCCCAGCACTGACTTCAGCAGCTTCTACCAATCAGAAGAGCCCTTCCCTGGGCCTGGCCCCGCCCTCTACAGCCCCGCCTACCTGAAAGGAGCCTCGGCCCCGCCCCCCGGCCCCGCCCTGCCCGGCCCCACCCCCACCAAGGCTGACGGCCCCGCCCCCGGTGAGTGCTGGCACCAAAGCAGGTGTGGGCCCTGCTCACAGGTGTCCCCAGGTGTGACCTTTACCCTCCCCAGGTGTCCCCAGCCGTGACCTTTGCCCTCCCCAGGTGTGACCCTCTATCCCCCAGGTGTGACTCTTCCCCTCAGGTGTCCCCAGGTGTGACCCCTCCCCACCCCAGGTATCCCCAGGTGTGACCCTGTTCCCTCCAGGTGTGACCCTCTCCCCCCAGGTGTTCCCAGGTGTGGCCTCTGCCCCTCCCCAGGTGTCTCCAGGTATTCCCAGGTGTCTCCAGGTGTGACCCCACCCCTCCCCAAGTGTCCCCAGGTGTCCCCAGCCCCCCCAGGTGTGACCCCTCCCCAATGACGTCACCCCCTGAGCGCTCGGCGCCCCCTGCAGGTCCGGAGGAACCGCCCCAGGACCCCGCGGGGGGAGGGGGAGGGGCGGGAGGGGGGGGGGCCCTTCCCCCCCCGCGCCCCCCCCGGGGCCGCCCCTTACCCCTCCCCCACCGCCGAGACCCCCGCGGCGACACCCCCGGGACCCCCCGGCCAGGTGAGACCCCAAAATTGGGGGGGAGGGGTCCTCAAAGGGAGGGGGGACCCCAAAATTGGGGGGAGGGGTCTTTAAAGGGAGGGGGGGACCCCAAAATTGGGGGGAGGGGTCTTTAAAGGGAGGGGGGACCCCAAAATTGGGGGGGGAGGGGTCCTCAAAGGGATCGGGGACCCCAAATTTGGGGGGGAGGGGTCTTTAAAGGGATCGGAGACCCCAAAATTGGGGGGGAGGGGTCCTCAAAGTGAGGGGGAGGACCCCAAAAATTGAGGGGAGTGGTCGTCAAATTTGAGGAGGGGGGAGGGGACCCCAAAAATGGGCGGCTGGGGGGTTCAAGGCAGGATTTTGGGGGGGAGGGGGAGATGACCCCAAAAAGGAAGGGGAGGAGCCGGCAGGAAAACCCAAAAAACCCCCCCCCAAAAAAAGGGGGAGGGGGATTTTTGGGGGGCCGGGGGCTAATTTTGGGGTGCTCCCCTCCCCCAGACCTACTCGGGGCCCCTCAAAGCCGAGACCCCGAATTCTGCCCCCGCGGGGCCCCCCCCGAGCGCCCCCCCCAGCAGTGAGAGCTACGGGCAGTACCGTGAGTGGGGGGCCGGGGGGGATTTGGGGGGGTCCTGGTGGGGGATTTGGGAGATTTTGGGGGGTCCTGAAGGGGGTTGGGGGGTCCTGGGGGAGGGATTGGGGGGATTTGGGGGGGGATTTGGGGGGGTCCTGGGGGGGATTTGGGAGATTTTGGCGGGTCCTGAAGGGGGTTGGGGGGTCCTGGGGGAGGGATTGGGGGGATTTGGGGGGGTCCTGGGGGGGATTTGGGAGATTTTGGGGGGGTCCTTGAGGAGTTTGGGGGGTCCTGGGGGGGGGGTTGGGAGATTTTGGGAGGTTCTGGGGGGAGTTTGGGGGGTCCTGGGGGGGGGATTTGGGAGATTTTGGGGGAATTTTGGGGAGATTAAGGGGCTTTGGGGGGTCCTGGGAGGATTTGGGAGATTTTGGGGGATCCTGGGGGGGTTTTGGGGAGTCCTGGGGGGGGATTTGGGAGATTTGGGGGGATTTTGGGGGGATTAAGGGGCTTTGGGGGGGTCCTAGGGGGGTCTGAGGGAGTCCTGGGGGGGATTTGGAAGATTTTGGGTGGTCCTGGGGGGACTTCGGGGGATCCTGGGGGGGTTTCGGGGGGCCCTGGAGGGGATTTGGAAAGTCCTGGAGGAATTTGAGGGGGCTTGGGGGGGGCTTTGAGGGGGTCCTGGGGGGAAGGGGAGATTCAGGGGGTCCTGGGGGGGGATTTGGGAGATTTTGGGGGGTCCTGGGGAGGCTTGGGGGGGGGGTTGGGGTGTCCGGGGGGGGGATTTGGGGGGATTTTGGGGGGTCCTGGGGGAGATTTGGGGGGATTTTGGGGGGTCCTGGGGGGGGTTTTGGGGGGTCGGGGGGGGATTTGGGGGGTCCTGGGGGGGATTTGGGAGATTTGGGGGGATTTTGGGGGGTCTTGGGGGGGGTTTTGGGGGGTCGGGGGGGGATTTGGGGGGTCCTGGGGGGGATTTGGGAGATTTGGGGGGATTTTGGGGGGTCCTGGGGGATGAATTTCGCCATTTCTCGCGACGCTTTTTCCCCTTCCCAATCCCATTCTTGGGCCGTCCTGGATTTCCCCGGGATTTTGGGACCCCCCAAAAAATTTCAGGGGGGACCCCCCCCCAAAAAAAAAACTTCCGGGGAGACCCCCAAACGCTCCCCCGGTGCCCCCCCAGCCGTGCCCGACGTCTCCACCTACCAGTACGACGAGACCTCGGGATATTACTACGACCCCCTGACCGGGCTCTACTACGACCCCCACTCACAGGTTTGAGGTTTTGGGGTACGGGGGGAGAGATTTGGGGTCCCCCAAAACCCCTGGGGGTGAAATTTGGGGTGAAAAAAGCCAAGTTTGGGTGAAAAACCCAAAATTTTAGGTGAAAAAATTGAAATTTTAGACTTGAAAATGGTGGTTTAAATCCAAGGGTTTAAGGTGGGTTTGGGGATTTGGGGTTTTGGGGTGCGGGGGGACGGATTTGGGGTCCCCCAAAACCCCTGGGGGTGAAATTTGGGGTGAAAAAAAGCCAAGTTTGGGTTAAAAATCAAAGTTTTGGGTGAAAAAATGGAGATTTTAGACAAAGAAGTGCTGTTTTAGTGAGGGTTTGGGGGTAAAATTGTGGATTTAGGGTGAGATTTGGGGTTTTGGGGTGCGGGGGGTGAGATTTGGGGTCCCCCAAAACCCCTGGGGGTGAAATTTGGGGTGAAAAAAGCGAAGTTTGGATGAAAAAACCAAAATTTTAGGTGAAAAAATGGAGATTTTAGACAAAGAAATGCTGTTTTAGTGAGGGTTTGGGGGTAAAAATTGGGGGTTTAGGGTGAGATTTGGGGTTTTGGGGGGCGGGGGGAGAGATTTGGGGTCCCCCAAAATCCTGAGGGTGAAATTTGGGGTGAAAAAAGCAAAGTTTGGGTAAAAAACCAAAGTTTTGGGGGAAAAAATGTATATTTTAGGCTTCAAAGTACGAATTAGAGAGGAATTTGGGGGTTTTCGGGGGGATTTTGGGGGGATTTCGGGGGATTTTGGGGTACAAATGGAAGACTTGGGATTCCCAGTTGGATTTGGGGGTACAAAAGGTGGATTTTGGGGTTTCCGGGGGAGCTTTGGGGGGATTTTTGGGGTACAAAAGGCAGATTTTGGGGGATTTGGGTGGATTTTGGGGTTCCTAGGGATGATTTTGGGGTACAAACGGATGATTTGGGGATTCCCAGTTGGATTTGGGGGTCCAAAGGGCGGGTTTGGGGGTTTTTGGGGGGGATTTTGGGGTTTTTTGGGTAAAAATGGAGGATTTGGGGGTGTTCTGGGGGAATTTTGGGGTTTTGGGGGGGATTTTAGGGTTTTTTGGGAGAATTTGGGGGGTTTGGGGGGGGGTTTAGGGTTTTTTGGTGCACAAATGGAGCATTTTGGGGTTTTCTGGGGGGTTTTGGAGGGATTTTGGGGGGATTTGGGGGTTTTTTGGGAGAATTTTGGGGTTTTCTGGGGGGATTTGGGGTTTTTTGGGGGGGATTTTGGGGTTTTTTGGGGTAGAAATGGAGAATTTTGGGGTTTTCTGTGGGAATTTGGGGTTTTTTGGGGTTTTGTTGGGGGATTTTGGGGTTCTCTGGGGGGATTTTGGGGGGTTTTTTTGGGTAAAAATGGATGATTTGGGGGTGTTTTGGGGGAATTTTGGGGATTTGGGGGGGATTTGGGGGTTTTTGGGGGAGATTTTGGGGTTCTTCGGGGGGATTTGGGGGTTTTTTGGGGTACAAATGGAGGATTTGGGGTTATTTTGGGAGAATTTTGGGGTTTTCTGGGGGGATTTTGAGGTTCTCTGATGGGATTTTGGGGTTTTTGGGGGGGATTTTGGGGGTTTTTGGGGGTAGAAATGGAGAATTTTGAGGTTTTCTGGGGGAATTTGGGGTTTTTTGGGGTTTTGTTGGGGGATTTTGGGGTTCTCTGGGCGGATTTGGGGGGTTTTTTGGGTAAAAATGGAGGATTTGGGGGTGTTTTGGGGGAATTTTGGGGGTTTGGGGGGGAATTTTGGAGTTTTTTGGGGGGATTTGGGGGTTTTTTTGGGGTAGAAATGGAAGATTTTTGAGTTTTCTGGGGGGTTTTTGGGGTTCTTTGGGGGAATTTGGGGGTTTTCTGGGGGGATTTTGGGGTTTTCTGGGGGGTTTTTGGGGTTCTCTGGGGGAATTTTGGGGTTTTTGTGGGGATTTTGGGGTTTTCTGGGGGGTTTTTGGGGTTCTCTGGGGGAATTTTGGGGTTTTCTGGGGGGATTTTGGGATTTTCTGGGGGGTTTTTGGGGTTCTCTGGGGGAATTTTGGGGTTTTCTGGGGGGATTTTGGGGTTTTCTGGGGGGTTTTTGGGCTTTTCTGGGGTTCCCAGTGGAGATTTTGGGGTGCTGACCCCCCCAAACCCCCCCCGCAGTACTATTACGACGCGGGGGCGGGGCAGTACCTGTACTGGGACGGGGACAGACGCACCTACGTGGCCGCCCCCCCCGCTGAGCCCCCCCCGGGCCCCCCCGGGACCCCCGGGACCCCCAAAGAGCCCAAGGACAAAAAGGAGAAGCACAAAACCAAAACGGCCCAGCAGGTAACGGGGGGGAGACCCCAAAAAATGATGGGGGGAGACCCCAAAAAATGAGGCGGGGGGACCCCAAAAAATGAGGGGGGGGGACCCCAAAAAATGAGGCGGGGGGACCCCAAAAAATAATGGGGAGGACCCCAGAAAATGATGGGGAGGGACCCCAAAAAATGAGGGGGGACCCCAAAAAATGAGGGGGGGGACCCCAAAAAATGAGAGGGAGACCCCAAAAAATGAGGGGGAGACCCCAAAAAATGAGAGAGAGACCCCAAAAAATGAGGGGGAGACCCCAAAAAATGAGGGGGGACCCCAAAAAATGAGGGGGGAGACCTCAAAAAATGAGGGGGGGACCCCAAAAAATGAGAGGGGAGACTCCAAAAAATGAGGGGGGGGACCCCAAAAAATGATGGGGGAGGACCCCAAAAAATGAGGGGGGAGACCCCAAAAAGTGAGGGGGGAGACCTTAAAAAATGATGGGGGGGACCCCAAAAAATGAGGCGGGGGGACCTCAAAAACTGATGGGGGGGGACCCCAAAAAATGATGGGGGGGACCCCAAAAAATGAGGCGGGGGGACCCCAAAAAATAATGGGGAGGACCCCAGAAAATGATGGGGAGGGACCCCAAAAAATGAGGGGGGAGACCCCAAAAAATGAGGCGGGGGGACCCCAACAAATGATAGGGGGGACCCCAAAAAATTTGGGATTCTAAAAAATGAGACCCCAAAAATGGGGAGATCCTAAAAATGGGGGATCCCCAAAATCGGGGGAGGGGGGAGAACCTGAAAATGGGGAGGGACCCCCCCAAAAAATGGTGGGAGGATCCCAAAAATGGGGATCCTAAAAAAGGGGGTGCCCCGGGGGGGGGAGGGGGGGTCTCTGGGTGTCCCCCCTGACCCTCAACACCCCCAAATCCCCCCCAAAATCCCTGTTTGTCCCATCAGTGTCTGCTCCCGGGGTCTGCAGGGTTTTGGGGGGTCTCGGGGGGGTCCCTGGGGGGTCCCTGGTCACTCTGGGATGTCCCTGGGTGATCCCTGGGTGGGCTTTGGGGGTCCCTGGTCACTCTGGATGGTTTTGGGGGGTCCCTGTGACCCCCAGATCGCCAAGGACACGGAGCGCTGAGTGCCCTGAAATCTCTGGGTGGTTTTTGGGGTCTCTGGGGGTTTTTTTGGGAGTCTCTGGGTGGTTTTGGAGGTCTCTGGGGGTTTTTTTGGGGGGTCTCTGGGTAGTTTTAGGGGTCTCTGGGTGGTTTTGGGGGTCTCTGGTCACTCTGGGTGGTTTGGGGGTCACTCTGGGGGTCTCTGCCCCCCCCAGATCGCCAAGGACACGGAGCTCTGGGTGCTCTGAGATCTCTGGGTGGGTTTGGGGGTCTCTGGGTAGTTTTAGGGGTCTCTGGGTAGTTTTTGGGGTCTCTGGGGGTTCTTTTGGGGGTCTCTGGCTGGTTTTGGGGGTCTCTGGCTGGTTTGGGGGTCACTGTGGGGGTCCCTGGTCACTCTGGGGGTCTCTTCCCCCCCCCAGATCGCCAAGGACACGGAGCTCTGGGTGCTCTGAGATCTCTGGGTGGTTTTTGGGGTCTTTGGGGGTTTTAGGAGTCTCTGGGTGGTTTTTGGGGGTCTCTGGGTGGTTTTTGGGGGGTCCCTGGTCACTCTGGGGGTCTCTTCCCCCCCCCAGATCGCCAAGGACATGGAGCGCTGGGCGCGCAGCCTGAACAAGCAGCGCGAGAGCGGCCGCAGCTCGGGGCCCCCCCCGGCCCCCCGCGAGGACGAGAGGAGGGAGGCGGCGGCCGCTGACGCCGGCTACGCCATCCTGGAGAAAAAGGTGGGCTCGGGGGGGGCTCTGGGGGGGCTTTGGGGGGACATTGAGAGGATTTGGGGGGGTTTAAAAGGGTTTGGGGGGCAGTTGGGGGAGTCCTGGGGGATTTGGAGGGGTGTCTGGAGGGATTTTGGGAGGGTATTGGGGTGTTTGGGGGGGGATTTGAGGGGTTTAGGGGGGGGTTTGGAGGTCCTGAGGGCCTGGGGGGAGTGGCTGGGAATGTGGGAGGGGGATTTTGGGGACCCCCCTGACCACCCCCGACCACCCCCAGGGCGCTTTGGCCGAGCGGCAGCACCTCCCCCTGGAGCTGCCCCGGCTGGGGGGCGACGAGAGGCTGGTGAGAGCCCCCCCAAAATACCCCAAAACACACCTGAGACCCCCAAAATACCCCAAAAATACACCTGAGACCCCCAAAATACCCCAAAAATACACCTGAGACCCCCAAAATACCCCCAAAACACACCTGAGACCCCCAAAATACCCCAAAAATACACCTGAGACCCCCAAAATACCCCAAAACCACACCTGAGACCCCCAAAATACCCCCCAAAACACACCTGAGACCCCCAAAATACCCCAAAAATACACCTGAGACCCCCAAAATACCCCAAAACCACACCTGAGACCCCCAAAATACCCCAAAAATACACCTGAGACCCCCAAAATACCCCAAAACCACACCTGAGACCCCCAAAATACCCCAAAAATACACCTGAGACCCCAAAATACCCCAAAAATACACCTGAGACCCCCAAAATACCCCCCAAAACACACCTGAGACCCCCAAAATACCCCCCAAAACACACCTGAGACCCCCAAAATACCCCCCAAAAATACACCTGAGACCCCCAAGATACCCTGAGACGCCCAAAAATACCCGGAGACCCCCAAAATACCCCCCAAAATACACCTGAGACCCCCAAAATACCCCAAAAATACACCTGAGACCCCCAAAATACACCTGAGACCCCCAAAATACCCCCCAAAAAATACACCTGAGACCCCCAAGGTACCCCCAAAAATACACCTGAGACCCCCAAGATACCCTGAGACCCCCAAAAATACCCGGAGACCCCCAAAATACCCCCCAAAATACACCTGAGACCCCCAAAATACCCCAAAAATACACCTGAGACCCCCAAAATACACCTGAGACCCCCAAAATACCCCCCAAAAAATACACCTGAGACCCCCAAGGTACCCCCAAAAATACACCTGAGACCCCCAAGATACCCTGAGACCCCCAAAAATACCCGGAGACCCCCAAAATACCCCCCAAAATACACCTGAGACCCCCAAAATACCCGGAGACCCCTCCAATTCCCTCCCCAAAACCCCCCTGACCCCCGATTTCTCCCCCCAGAACCCCCTGAAATGCCCCCTGACCTCCAATTCCCCCCCCCAAACCTCCTCAAACCCTCCCTGACCCCCAAATTTTCCCCCTCAAACCTCTCCTGACCTCCTTTTCTCCCCCCCAAACTTCCCCCGACGCCCAATTTTCCACCCCAAACTCCCCCCGACCCATTTTTTCCCCTCTCAAAACCCCTCCTCACCCCAAATTTTCCCCCTCAAACTCCCCCTGACCCCTTTTTTTCCCCCCTGACCCCCATTTTTCTCCCCCCAGAGCCCCCCCCGGGGACTGGTGGCCGCCTACAGCGGGGAGAGCGAGAGTGAGGAGGAGGGGGAGCGCGGGGGAGCCCCGGGGGTCCCCGAGGAGCCGCTGACAGACTGGGCCAAGCTGGCGTGTCTGCTGTGCCGCCGGCAGTTCCCCAGCAGGGAGGCCCTGCTGCGCCACCAGCAGCTCTCGGGGCTGCACAAGGTACCCCCAGACGCCCCCAGAAACACCCCGAAACCATCCCTCAAACGCCCCCAAAAACACCCCAAAAACACCCTGAAATCATCCCCCAAACGCCCCCAAAAACACCCCAAAAACACCCTGAAATCATCCCCCAAATGCCCCCAAAAACACCCCAAAAACACCCTGAAATCATCCCCCAAACGCCCCCAAAAAACAGCCCGAAACCATCCCCCAAACACCCCAAAATCATCCCCCAAACGCCCCCCAAAATCATCCCCCAAACGCCCCCAAAATCATCCCCCAAACGCCCCCCAAAAACTCTCCAAAAACACCCTGAAATCATCCCCCAAACGCCCCCAAAAACCCCCCAAAAACATCCTGAAATCATCCCCCAAATGCCCCCAAAAACACCCCAAAATCATCCCCCAAACGCCCCCAAAAACTCTCCAAAAACACCCTGAAATCATCCCCCAAATGCCCCCAAAAACACCCCAAAAACACCCTGAAATCATCCCCCAAGCGCCCCCAAAAACACCCCGAAACCATCCCCCAAACACCCCAAAATCATCCCCAAAATCATCCCCCAAACACCCCCAAAAACACCCCAAAATCATCCCCCAAACGCCCCCAGAAACACCCCAAAACCATCTCCCAAACACCCCCAAAAACACCCCAAAAACGCCCCCAAAAACACCCCAAGATCATCCCCCAAACGCCCCCAGAAACACCCCAAAACCAGCCCGGAAATACCCCGAAACTACCCTGAAAATTGCACCAAAACCAGCCCAGAAACGCCCCCAAAATCCCCCAAAAAATCCCCCCAAAATCCCCCAGAAATCCCCCCCAAATCCCCCCAAAATCCCCCGAATAATCCCCCAGAAGTCCCCCAGAAATCCCCCAGAAATCCCCCCCAAATCCCCCAAAAATCCCTCAAAAAATCCCCCAAAAATCCCCCAGAAATCCCCCAAATCCCCCAAAATTCCCCCAAAATCCCTCAAAAATCCCTCAGAAATCCCCCCAAAATCCCCCCAAAATCCCTCCAAAAATCCCTCCAAAAACACCCCAAAAATTCCTGCAGAAACCCCTCAAAATCCCCCAGAAATCCCCCCAAAATCCCCCAAAACCCACCCCGAAAACGCCCCCAAATTGGAGAAACAGCCCCCAAATCATCCCCGAAAACCCCAAAACTCCGGCTCCCCTCGGGGGGTGTTGGGGACTCGCTGTGACCTCGGGGTCCCCTAAACCGGGGGGGTCACCCCGATGTCCTCAAATGTCCCCAAGTGTCCCCAAATGTCCCCGAATGTCCCCAATCCCCGCCCCCCCCCCCAGCAAAACCTGGAGCTGCAGCGCCGGAGCCACCTGGGCGCCCCCGAGGGGACCGAGAGAGGGGACAGCGAGGTGAGGGGACAGCGGGGACACCCGGGGGACATTGGGGACACCCGGGGGACACCCAGGGGACATTGGGGACACCCAGGGGACACCCAGGGGTGTGGGGACAGCGGGGACACCCAGGGGACACCCGGGGGGACACCTGGGGGTGAGGGGACACTGGGGACACCCAGGGGACACCCAGGGGACATTGGGGACACCCAGGGGTGAGGGGACACTAGGGACACCCAGGGGACACCCAGGGGACATTGGGGACACTGAGGACACCCAGGGGACATTGGGGACACCCAGGGGACACCCAGGGGTGGGGGGACATTTATGGGGAGGAGGAGGATGAGGAGGGGTTCCCAAGGCACCCATGGGGTGGGAGAGGGCTGGGGGGTCACCCCTGGGTGCTGGGGGGGGGTCTCTGGGGGGTCCCTGTTCCCGGGGTCACCCCTGGGTGCTGGGGGGGGTCTCTGGGGGGTCCCTGTTCCCGGGGTCACCCCTGGGTGCTGGGGGGGGGGTCTCTGGGGGGTCCCTGTTCCCGGGGTCACCCCTGGGTGCTGGGGGGGGTCTCTGGGGGGTCCCTGTTCCCGGGGTCACCCCTGGGTGCTGGGGGGGGTCTCTGGGGGGTCCCTGTTCCCGGGGTCACCCCTGGGTGCTGGGGGGGGTCTCTGGGGGGTCCCTGTTCCCGGGGTCACCCCTGGGTGCTGGGGGGGTCTCTGGGGGGTCCCTGTTCCCGGGGTCACCCCTGGGTGCCCCCCTCCCCAGATGAAGTACCGGGACCGCGCCGCCGAGCGCCGCGAGAAGCAGGGGGGGCCCGACCCCCCCGAACCCAAACGGCGCAAATTCGGGGGACCCCCCGCGACCCCCGGGTGAGCACCCCGGAAAACGGGGACAGGGGGGGGGGGACGGGGGGGACACCCCAAAAACGGGGAGAGGGACACCCCGAACCCGGGTGTGGGGACCCTGTTGGGTGTCGTCACCCGTGGGTGACACCCGGGGGTGATGCTTGTGGGTGACAGGGATTCCCATGGGGTGACACCCATGGGTGACACTGTGGGTGACCCCCCTGGTGACACCCCCTCTGTGTATGACACCCATGGGTGACACTGTGGGTGACCCCCCTGGTGACACTCCCTCTGTGTATGACACCCATGGGTGACACCTGTGTGTGACCCCCCCTGGTGACACCCCCTCCGTGTATGACACCCATGGGTGACACTGTGGGTGACCCCCCTGGTGACACCCCCCTCCGTGTATGACACCCATGGGTGACACTGTGGGTGACCCCCCTGGTGACACTCCCTCCATGTATGACACCCATGGGTGACACTGTGGGTGACCCCCCTGGTGACACTCCCTCCATGTATGACACCCATGGGTGACACTGTGGGTGACCCCCCTGGTGACACCCCCTCTGTGTATGACACCCATGGGTGACACTGTGGGTGACCCCCCCCTCCATGTATGACACCCATGGGTGACACTGTGGGTGACCCCCCCCTCCATGTATGACACCCATGGGTGACACTGTGGGTGACCCCCCACCATGTATCTGTGACACCCCTGGGTGTCACCCCCTGCTCCGTGACCCCCATGGGTGACACTGTGGGTGGCCCCCCACATGTGTGACCCCCCGGTGACACCCCTGTCTGTCCCCTGGTGTCCCCAGGGACCCCGAGGCGCCCCCCCTTGGGTGCCGCATGCTGCAGGCCATGGGCTGGAAGGAGGGCAGCGGGCTGGGCCGGCGGCGCCCCGAGGTGACAGTGGGGACAATGGGGGACACCCGAGGGTGGGGGACACCCAGGGGACACCCAGGGGTGGGGTGACATCAGGGACACGCAGGGGACGCGGGGACACAGAGGATGGGGACATCGGGGACGCTCGGGGGTGAGGGGACACTGGGGGGCACAAGGGGGTGGAGGGACATTGGGAGGGACACCCAGGGGACATGGTGGATGTCCAGGGGACATTGGGGACACCCAGGGGACACCCAGGGGTGGGAGATGTTGTGGGGGGACAGGGGGGACGTGAGGGGACAACAGGGACGCGGGGGGGACTTGGGGACATCAGGGGGACACTGGAGGGGTCTGGGGAACACCTTGGTGACGTCATTGTCCCCCCCAGGGCCCCGCCCGGCCCCGCCCCGGGGGGGTGACGCGGTTCAGCGAGGGACCCTGAGGCCACGCCCACCGCGAGGCTACGCCCACCGCACACTGACCCCGCCCCTTACCCCCACCCCAGTTTTGGTGTTGGAATTTCGTGGGTTTTTTTAAATAAACGGGTGAAAAGGGGAAAAAAAAGCGGAATTTGAGGTTGGGGGGAGGGGCGGGCGGGGCCTTCCGGTGGGTGGGGGGAGCCGCCCCTCCCCCACCGCCCCTCCCCCACTTCCCTCATGGCGCCCCCGGTGCTGCTCCTGGGGCTGGGGCTGGCCCTGCTCGGCGCTGGGGCGGGACACGCCGGTAACTGGGATGAACTGGGGGGAACTGGGAGCGCTGGGAGGGGGAACTTGTGTGTACTGGGGGGAACTGGGAGCACTGGGAGCAAAGGGAGGGGGACACTGGGAGGGCTGGGAGGGGGAAACGGGTGAACTGGGGGGAACTGGGAGCTCTGGGAGGGGGGAACTGGGGTGGGCTGGGGGGAACTGGGGGGAACTGGGGGCACTGGGAGGGCTGGAAGAGGGAAACTGGCGTGAACTGGGAGTACTGGGAGCAAGGGGAGGGGGGAACTGGGAGCACTGGGAGGGTGGAACCAGAGGGAACTGGGGCTTGCTGGGGGTTACTGGGAGGATACCGGTGGGAACTGGGGTGGACTGGGAGGAGGGTGCTGGGGAGAACTGGGGTGACTGGGAGGGGTCCAGGAGGAACTGGGGTTACTGGGGGGTGCTGTGGGGCAACTGGGAGGGCACTGGGGGGATACTGGGAGCACTGGGAGCCGGGTGGGGGGAGGGGGGTACTGGGAGCACTGGGGTTACTGGGAGGGCACAGCTGGGCGGGGGGAGGGGGAAGCACAGGCTGGAACGTCACTGGGGCAGCGGAACTGGGAGGGACTGGGAGCACTGGGAGGAACTGGGAGCACTGGGGACACTGAGAGGGGCTGGAGGGGACAGTGGGGACTGGGGGGCACTGGGCGATACTGGGAGGACTGGTGACCTGGCGGTGACCCCTGGCCCCGCCCCCAGCGGCCCCATCCGTCTGGTGCTTCACGCGATTGGAGGAGGAGGCTGATGGGGGCGGGGCCTGCTCGAAGCCGCTGGGGGAGGAGCAGCTGCCATTGGCCGATTGCTGCCTGAACCCCGCCTATGGCTACAAGCTCCACCCACAAGGCCACTGCCGCAGCTGCCGGTCAGACACGCCCACCCGGGCCACGCCCACTCCCAAGACGCCCACCTGAACCAAACCTGCCGCTGCCACGCCCATCCCAGCCACACCCACTGTCAGCCACACCTACCTAAGCCAGGCCCACCTGGCCACAGCCACCTGTCCTGTGGCCATGCCCCAAAGTCCCACCCCATCTGCACTAAGCCCCGCCCTTCACATGCCCCACCCCTCTGCCCCACCTGTCCCATGGCCCCACCCACAATAGGCCACACCCAGCACGAGCCACACCCACCAGGCCCTACCAGATGACCACACCCACATCACCCAAGCCATGCCCATCCCAACAAAGCCCCTCCCACTTCAGCCCCACCCTCTTTAGCCCCGCCCACCTGGGGACACTGGGTGACACTGAATGACCCCAGTGACCCCTGATGACCTCAGGTGACACTGAGTGGCCAGGGTGACCCCGGGGTGACCCCTGGTGACCTCAGGTGACACCAAGTGCCCCTGGTGACCCTGAATCACCTCAGGGACCCCAGGGGTGACCCCCGTGTGACCCCCGTGTGACCCCCGTGTCCCTGTGGCAGCCCCGGGGTCTGGGGGCCGTGGGAGCCCTGGAGCAGCTGCTCCGTCACCTGCGACGAGGGGACACAGAGGAGGGGACGCAGCCGCAGGCCCGGGGGGGAACACGGCGGGGACAGCACCGAGTGGCAGCTGAGGGCGTGTGACATGGCCTGCTGCCCTGGTGGGACATCGGGGGGGACACGGGGGGGGACACGGGGGGGACACGGGGGACAGGGGGGGTGTGGGGACACGGGGGGGGACACAGGGGACAAGGGAGGGACGGGGGGAACAGTGGGCCTTGGGACATGGGGGGGACATGGGGACACAAGGAGGGGACAAGGGGACACATGATGGACGTGGGGACATGGAGGGTTTGGGACACACATAGGCCACAGGGGTGACACTGCGGGATTTGGGGACCAGGCCCCAGGGGTGACACGAGGGATGTGGGGACACTGGGTGACACAAAGGGATTTGGCGACGCGGGGAGTGACGTGAGGGATGTGGGGAGATGGAGGTGACATGTCCCTGTCTCTGTGTCCCCGTGTCCCCATCCCTATCCCTGTGTCCCTGTCCCCTGTCCTTGTGTCCCTGTTGCTGTTCCTGTTGCTGTCCCATCCCTGTCCCTGTCCCCTCCTGTCCCTGCTGTCCCTGTGTCCCTGGCGCTGTGTCTGTCCCTATGTCCTTGTCCCCTCCTGTCCCTGTCCCTGTGTCCCTGTCGCTGTCCCATCCCTGTCCCTGTCCTTGCTGTCCCTGTCCCTGCTGACCCTGTCCCTGTGTCCCTGTCCCTGCTGTCCCTGTCCTTGCTGTCCCTGCTGTCCCTGCTGTCCCTGCTGTCCCTGTGTCCCTGTCGCTGTCCCTGCTGTCCCTGCTGTCCCTGTCGCTGTCCCTGTGTCCCTGCTGTCCCTGTGTCCCTGTCCCTGCTGTCCCTGCTGTCCGTGTCGCTGTCCCTGTCCCTGTCCCTGCTGTCCCTGCTGTCCCTGCTGTCCGTGTCGCTGTCCCTGTGTCCCTGTCCCTGCTGTCCCTGCTGTCCGTGTCGCTGTCCCGCGTCCCCGCCGCAGTCCCGGGGGGCTGGAGCCCCTGGTCCCCGTGGGGTGGCTGCTCTGTCACCTGTGGGGAGGGGTCCCAGCGGCGCCAGCGCAACTGCTCCAATCCCCTCCCCCGCTGCGGCGGCTCTTGCGGGCCCGGGGACAGCGAGGACACGCGGCGGTGTCAGGCGACACCGGCCACCTGCCCAGGTGAGGGGAGGGCGGGGGGAGGGGCGGGAAAGGTGGGGGAGGGGCGGGAGGTGTGAAGGTGGGGGAAGGGACGAGCCCCCAGAGACCCCCATGAGAGATTTGGGGGAGGGGAGAGGGTGGGGGAGGGGGGGGCAGGATGAGGTGGGGGAGGGGCTGCCCTGACCCCCCCCCCGCCCCTCCCCTCCCCCCGCAGTGCCCGGCGCGTGGGGCCCGTGGGGGTCGTGGGGTCCCTGCTCGGGGTCGTGCCGGGGGGCGGGGCCGGGCCGGAGCCGCCGCCGCCGCTGCGATTCCCCGGAGCCGTCGCGGGACCCCCCCGGGACCCCCTGCCCGGGCAGCGACACCGAGACACAGCCCTGCCCCGGGCTGCCGCCCTGCCCCGGTGAGAGCCCGCCACCCCCCGAGAGCCCCGGAGACCCCCCGAGACCCCCCGAGAGCCCCCGAGAGCCCCCGAGAGCCCCCGGGACCCCTGAGAGCCCCCGAGAGCCCCGGAGACCCCCCGAGAGCCCCCGGGACCCCTGAGAGCCCCCGAGAGCCCCGGAGACCCCCCGAGAGCCCCCGGGACCCCTGAGAGCCCCCGAGAGCCCCCGGGACCCCTGAGAGCCCCCGAGAGCCCCGGAGACCCCCCGAGAGCCCCCGAGAGCCCCCGAGAGCCCCCGGGACCCCCTGAGAGCCCCCGAGAGCCCCCGGGACCCCTGAGAACCCCCGAGAGCCCCCGAGAGCCCCCGAGAGCCCCCGGGACCCCCTGAGAGCCACGGGACCCCTGAGAACCCCCGAGACCCCCCGAGAGCCACGGGACCCCTGAGAACCCCCGAGACCCCCCGAGACCCCCCGAGAGCCCCCGAGACCCCCCGAGAGCCCCCGGGACCCCTGAGAGCCCCCGAGACCCCCTGAGAGCCACGGGACCCCTGAGACCCCCGGGACCCCCTGAGAACCCCCGGAACCACCTGAGAGCCCCGGGACCCCCCGGGACTCTCTGAGACCGTCTGGGACCCCCTGAGACCCCCCCGGGACACCACTGGGACCACCCCGGCCCCCCCTGGAACGCCCTGAGACCCCTTGGACCCCCAAGAACTCCTCGAGACTCTCCCAGAAGCCTCCAGCACCCTCTGGACCCCCCTAAGAGCCCCCCCCGGAACCCCCTGGGACCCCGTGAGACCACCCTGGGACCCTCCAGGAGACCCCCAGGACCTCCAGGAGACCCCCCCGAACTCCTCAGGATCCCCTAGGACCCTTCCAGGACCCCCCCTAGGACCCCCCAGGACCCTCAGGACCCCCCCAGTGCCCCCCAGGACCCCCCAGGACCCTTCCAGGACCCCCCCAGGACCCTCAGGACCCCCAAGGACCCTTCCAGGACCCTTCCATGACCCTCCCAGCCGTGTTTGGGGGAGGGGGTCGTGCCCTCTCTGACCCCTCCCCTTTTCCCCCCCTTCCCCAGTGCACGGCGCGTGGGGGGCGTGGTCGGCGGCCACGCCCTGCCCGGTCACCTGCGGCCTGGGCGGGGTCGTTGAGCGCCGCGCCTGCGACGCCCCCGCCCCAAATCACGGGGGGCGTGGCTGTGCCGGCCCCGAGCGGCGCCGGGGGCTCTGCGGGCCCCGGGACCCCTGCCCAGGTGAGGGGCGGGGCATAAAGGGGTGGGGCTTGATGGGTGGGGCGTAACGGGGCGGGACTTAATGGGGTGGGGGTTAACAGGGTGGAGCTTAACAGGGAGGGGATTAACGGGGTGGGGCGTAATGGGGAGGGGCTTAATGGGGTGGGGCTTAACGGGGTGGGGCTTAACGGGGCGGGGTGTAACAGGGTGAGGATGAATGAGTTGGGGCTTAACAGGGTGGGGCTTAATGGGGTGGGGCTGTGCAGTGTGAGGTGTAATGGGGAGGAGCTTAACAGGGTGAGGATTAATGGGGAGGGGCTTAAGAGGGTAGTGATTAATGGGGTGGGGGTTAACAGGGAGGGGCTTAATGGGGTGGGGCTTAACGGGGTGAGGGTTAATGGGGAGGGGCTTAACGGGGTGAGGATGGAGGGGTGGGGCTTAATGGGGTGGGGCTGTGCAGGGTGGGGATTAACGGGGTGGGGCTAAAACGGGGTGGGGCTTAATTGGGTGGGGCTTAAAGGGGCAGGATTTAATGGGAAGGGGCTGAGGGGTGCGGGCGCGTGGGGCAGATCTTAAATGGGTGTGGGGTGTGGGTGTGGCCTTGTGGGGTGGGGTCTGGGGCGGAGGCGTGGGGATGGGGTGGTGCTGGAATGGGGTGGGGTAGTGGGCGTGGTTTTGTGAGTGGGCGGGGGCTCGGGGAGGGGAAGGGAGGGAGGGGAGAGCAAAGAAAAAAGGAGAAGGGGAACGGGAAGGGAAAAGTGAGAAAAGAGAAAAAGGGAAAAGGGGAAGAAAAAAGGGGAAGGGAAGAAAAAAAGGGGAAAAAACCAAAGGAGGAAAAGGGAAAGTGAAAGGAAAACGGAAAAGGAGAAGGGGAAAGGGTAAAGGGTATGGAAAACGCAAAAGAAAAGGGGAAAAAGAGAAAGAAAAGAGAGAGCAAGGCAGGAAAAGAGAAGGGAGAAGTGAAAAGGAAAAAGAAAAAGGAAAAGGGAAAACGGGAAAAGGGAAAGGAGCTCCCAGCCCCTGGGCTGTCCCCGGGCTGTCCCCGGGTGTCCCTGGGTGTCCCCGGGTGTCCCCAGGCTGTCCCTGCCTGTCCCCACAGTGTCCCCGGGTTGTCCCCGGGCTGTCCCCGGGTGTCCCCAGCCCCACTGAGCCCTCTCCCCCCAGCCCTGGTGCACTGGGGTCCCTGGAGCCCCTGGAGCCCCTGCTCGCGGCCCCTGGGGGGACATCGCCTGTCGCGGCAACGTGGGGCAGCAGCGGCGCACGCGGGAATGTGTGGGGCACAGCCCGGGGGGCCCCGCCTGCCCCACGGCCGAGGACGTCGGGATCATCCAGCTGCGGGCCTGCTACAACATCCAGGACTGCAGCTGTGAGTCAGCCGGCCCCATGGCTGCCCCATGGCACCCCAGAGATCCTGGAGGGAGCCACAGAGCTGCCCCATAGATCCTGTCCCCCAGAGCTGCCCCATAGCTGCCCCATGGCACCCCAGAGATCCTGGAGGGAGCCCCAGAGCTGCCCCATAGATCCTGTCCCCCATGGCTGCCCCATGGCTGCCCCATGGCTGCCCCATGGATCCTGGAGGGAGCCCCAGAGCTGCCCCATAGATCCTGTCCCCCATAGCTGCCCCATGGCTGCCCCATGGCTGCCCCATGGCACCCCAGAGATCCTGGAGGGAGCCCCAGAGCTGCCCCATAGATCCTGTCCCCCATAGCTGCCCCATGGCTGCCCCATGGCACCCCAGAGATCCTGGAGGGAGCCCCAGAGCTGCCCCATAGATCCTGTCCCCCATAGCTGCCCCATGGCTGCCCCATGGCACCCCAGAGATCCTGGAGGGAGCCACAGAGCTGCCCCATAGATCCCGTCCCCCATAGCTGCCCCATAACTGCCCCATGGCACCCCAGAAACCCTGGAGGGAGCCCCAGAATTGCCCCATAGATCCTGGGGGACCTTAACTCCCCATAGCGCCCCATAGCTGCCCTATAGATCCTGGAGGGAGCCCCAGAACTGCCCCATAACCCCCCCGAAGTTCCCCCTACAGCTGCCCCACGGCTCCCGGTTGGAACCCCATAGCTGCCCCATAGACGCTGTTGGGACCCCTAGAGCTGCCCTGCCCCACGGCTGCCCTATAGCGGCCCTATAACTCCTGGTGGGAGCCCCATAGCAGCCCCACAGCTGCCCCACAGACCCTCACAGGGTCACCCACGCCCCACCCCATATCCCGCCCCCTGCCCCCCGCTCTATGGGGCGTGTGGGGGCGGGGGGGTGAGGCTGCCCTGTGCCCCCCCAGTGCAGGGGGAATGGTCAGACTGGAGCCCCTGGGGGCTCTGCACCCCCCCCTGTGGGGCCAGCCCCACACGGAACCGCAGCCGCGAGTGCCGCCCCATCCTGCCCAAGTACAAGTGAGTGGGGCTGGGGGGGATGTGGGGCTGGGGGGCTTCTATAGGGTCAGGGCAGGATATGGGGGCACAGGGGTTTCTATGGGGCTGGGGGGGATGTGGGGCTGGGGGGCTTCTGTGGGGCCAGGGCAGGATATGGGGGCACAGGGGTTTCTATGGGGCTGGGGGGGATATGGGGCTGGGGGGTTCTGTGGGGCTGGGGGGTCTCTATGGCATTTAGGGGGTCTCTATGGGGCCGGGAGTTCTCTATGGGTCTGGGGGTCTCTATGGGATTTGGGGGGGGGGGTCTCTATGGGTCTGTGGGATTTATGGGGGTCTCTGTGGGACAGGAGGTCTCTATGGGGCCGGGGGGAGTCTCTATGGGGCAGAGGTGGTTCTATAGGATTGGGGGGTCCCTATGGGGCCGGGGGGGTCCCTATGGGATTCATGGGGGTCTCTATGGGGCAGAGATGGTTCTATAGGATCTGGGGGTCCCTATGGGGCCGGGGGGGTCCCTATAGGGCAGAGGTGTTTCTGTAGGATTGGAGGGGTCTCTATGGGATTCGTGGGGATCCCTATGGGGCAGAGGTGGTTCTATAGGATTGAGGGGGTCCCTATGGGGCCGGGGGGGGTCTCTATGGGGCAGAGGTGGTTCTATAGGATCTGGGGGTCCCTATGGGGCCGGGGGGGTCTCTATGGGGCAGAGGTGGTTCTATAGGATCTGGGGGTCCCTATGGGGCCGGAGGGGTCTCTATGGGGCCGGGGGGGTCCCTATAGGGCAGAGGTGTTTCTATAGGATTGGAGGGGTCTCTATGGGATTCATGGGGATCCCTATGGGGCAGAGGTGGTTCTATAGGATTGGGGGGTCTCTATGGGGCAGAGGTGGTTCTATAGGATTGGGGGGGTCCCTATGGGGCCGGGGGGGTCCCTGTGGAGCAGAGGTGGTTCTATAGGATTGGAGGAGTCTCTGTGGGATTGGGGGTCCCTATGGGGCAGAGGTGGTTCTATAGGATCTGGGGGTCCCTATGGGGGCCGGGGGGTCTCTCTATGGGACCGGGGGGGTCCCTGTGGGGCAGAGGTGACCCCGCCCCCCCCCCCAGCCCCACGGTGCCCAACGTGGGCTCGGCCGGGACCTCCAACGTTTCGTTCTGGGGGGCGGCGCGGCCGCGGTGCGCCCCCCTGCGGGAGGAGCGGCTGCGCCTGGAGGAGACGAGGCCGTGCCGGAACGTGCGGCCCTGCCCCCCGCCCGAGGGTCAGCGGGACCGCGGGGGGGGCGGGGAAACCCCGGGGGGAGGGGCGGGGAAACCCCGGGGGGAGGGGCAGGGATTCCCCCGGGGGGAGGGGCAGGGGGGGAATTCCCGGGGGGGGGGGTGTTGGTTCCGGGGGGGAGGGGCAGGAGGAGTCCCTTGGGGGGAGAGGGGCAGAATTAATCTCGGAGGGGGAGGGGTAAAGGGAGTCCCCGGGAGGGGGGGGAGGGGCTGTGGGAAATCCCCAGG